>NC_134690.1:401539861-401839861 GCF_050947455.1 Rhinoderma darwinii
ATCCCATTCTAAAACCAAGAGCGTTAATATGGAGTTGGCCCCCTTTTGCGGCTATAATAAACCCCACTCTTCTGGGAAGGCTTTCCACCAGATTTTGGGGTGTCTGTGGGAATGTGTGCCCATTTGTGAGGTCAGGCACTGATGTTGGGGGAGAAGGTCTGGCTCACAATTGGCATTCCAATTCATCCAAAACTGTTGGATGGAGCTGAGGTCTAGGCTCTGTGCAGCCACTTGAGTTCCTTCACAACAAACTCCTCACCCCATGTCTTTATGGAGCTCATTGTATACACGGGGAGTAGGAAAGGCTGTAGTATTAACCTTTCCCTGGAAATAATGGGCCAAAATCTGCAAAATATCCCGAGACCATTACCCCATCTCCACCAAATCTTACAGTAGGCACTAAGCATTTTGATAGGTAGCGTTTTCTTGCCATCTGCCAAATCAAGATTACTCTATCAGACTGCCAGATAGTGAGCCGAGAACCATCACTCGTGACTTGTGGCATAGGGGACATCCTATGATTTTATGCATCGGTTTGCAATGTGAATGAAAGACCTGAATTAAGTGATTAAAAGGGAGTTGTAACATGCGCAGACCGCTGCCTTCCCTCACCTTCCGACGGCCGCGACCGCAGACTTTTTGCCAGCATCTGCCAGTAAACGTGGCCGTTCTGCTCTACAGTGTCTTCTAGGGTGCGCACACGTGATTGTCCCCGCCCATAAAGTACCAGCGCGCGCACATGCAAAAAGTTACCCAATCAATCCACAGATCACCCTGGACTATAAAAAGGGCTCTGCCCTTCCACTCCTTGCCTGAGCGTTGTTGTGGTCTACCCATGTTCGTATTGCAAATGGTCCCTTAGTTGTATCCTGCTCCCAGTGTTCCCCTATCCTGCTTCTCGTATCCTGTTGCTGTGTTTGTTCCTGAGCCTAAAGGGGTTTTTACACCGGTCGATTATCGGGCAAACAATCGTTCATGGAACGCTCATTGTCGATAATTGCCCCTTGTAATCAGGGCATCGATCAGCAGATGAACGAGCAAACGTTTTAAAAAAGTAAAATTTGAATGTTGTCGGCAGCACATCAATGGTGTCTAAACAGGGAGATGCGCTGCAGACATGATGGAAATGTATGGAGACGAGCGATCGGAGTAACAGGAGAAAACGAGCGCTGATCAACGAGCGGTTTCGTTGAACGGCGCTCGCAGCACCGGACAAAATCAGCCGGGGTAATAGGGCCTTAAGCCTATTGTTGGAGTCGTGTGAGTCTCATCTGCCACGTCTGGTGTCATCTGCCACGTCTGGTGTCATCTGCCACGTCTGGTGTCATCTGCCACGTCAAGCATCATTTGTGCCACAAACCATCTGTGCGACAGCAACGGCTACACCTCGTGTCTGTTTGGACTCTTACAGGTTCTCTTGTGCTAAAGACTTTTGCATAGACTGGTGATTGGCTAGCTGCCACTCCGCTACGGCGGAGCGGCCCAGTGGGTCCACATACCCCAGGACCATGACGGGTCCACATACTTTTGGCGTACGTTAATCCATACTAGCCATGAATAAGCTGTAAAACAGTGTATGAAATTCTAACATAGAAAAGTTGTATATATGAGGATTGTATCATGAACTGAAGACCATAGAAGCCAATGGGGTAACGTAAAATGAAACTCCACCTTCCAATAATATAAACGCTATAGACAACAGAATTTTTGTAATTTATGTTTACTTTACATTTTTACTGTTTTCACAGTTTTTTTTCTTTTTTTACTTAGTATTTATTCCATGCAGTGTAGAAAAAGAATCCGTCACTGCATGGAAACCATCATCAAGTAGGTAACTGCTTCTGACAGATCCAGTCATGGCTTTATTTTTATGATAATTATGGCTTGTATACCCTAATACATGCTGCAGCTAACCTCCTAAAATGAAGCCTCCCGGGATACCAGCGTATTGCCGTGTACCTGGCTGCTATAAGCACATAATAAAAATAAAGGATCCATCAATAGCAGCTTGTGAACATTTTCCAGTTGGTAAAAATAAACTAAAATATCAGTGAAAACAGCAATAAAGATAATGAGAATCACATAGATGATAAATACGTGAATGGCTTTACCATGTTGTTCCAGAGCATCCGTGCTAGCTGAGAGTGAGACTTCTGGCTGAGATGGAAACAGTCGGGTGCAAGATAGGTAATATCAGGTGCTCCGGTCTTAAAAATAGGGAAATCATAATCAATACAGCTGAATGAAATGATCTGAATTATATTATTTGAATGTAAATGACTCAGAGGTAGGACACGTTCTAGTATACAACTATTTACTCCATCTACATGCCCCCCTAAAGTCATATTCTCCCACTAACCAAGCTGCTGCCAAGTGACAGCTGTTCCATCCCTTGAGAGGTTACACAGATCAGTGTAGGAACAGGAAGTGGTTAGCTGTGTCGGGGCATCTTTTTTTACATATTTTTTACAGAGCAGTGTGGCACTGTAAAGCAGGGAAAATTACCAATGTTTGCAAGGGTCTGCAGGGGATGATTGTGGGCTCCATACTACTGGACACAATGGACTTTTTAGGGTCTTCAAATTATTTTACAGAAAGTTTCGGAAATTGAACCATTACACCAAATTATTGGACGCTAATTCATTGTCCATGAAATCAGTGGACATCGGTGAGTAAATATTTTATAATGTTGCCTTTAAGGGAAAATAAAATTATCAACAGAATGAATATAAAACTCTTAACATATGCTTAGAGTATACAACATAACGTGTGCACATAAGCCCCAAGACAACTATATACAAATGCTGTAAATTAGACTGATCTTTGTAGGAACCACCAATACATAGAATCGAGAGATTTTATAGAATGAAGATAATTGAGTAATTTAAAAAAATTATAATAGAAGAGGATGGCACATAGTCTGAATACAAAAATAATACACGGATTACCGAGAGATGTGGAATTTTTGGATTCTGGAAAAATGGCTGGAGAACCACAGTGAAGTCTTCTCTGGTATTGTATCTTCCGGAATTAATCAATTGTTGAAGACTGTGCTGTAAAGGGCAGAGAAATTGACTAGTCAGGAAAGGGTTAAAAGCTTGTATACTTCACATCAAGACTATTGATATTTCATATCTACATCTTGTCATATCCACCAAAGCTGTTCTGTCACCGGCCTCTAGGAAATCTCACTGTATATCACTATCACACTCTAGGGAACACTGCACATTTTTTGGGATATATATATATATATATATATATATATATACACACATACATATACACACATATCTATGTATCAAAACAATATACACATTATAATACAGTGTATACTTTTGTCACACTATGGGAGTAATATTTGTATTGGAGTAACTTAGAGAAAGCCTGAGAAAGGTTCAAACGAGCCAAAATGTCGCTCACTTGAGGTCAATAAATCCACCCTGTTTCATCTAAACTGAAGTCCTGGTGCCGTTACTCTGCTCTATGGTTTATATATATATATATATATATATATATATATCAAAACTATATATACATTATGATGCAGTGTATACCTTTGGCACACTATGGGAGTAATATTCGTATTGGAGTAACCTGAAACAGGTGACACGGTACATGACTGTCACTCCATGTGTTAGTATTGAATAGGACATGTCGGCTCTCCTGTGTGGTGTAGTATAGAGGAGCTGTCAGCTCTCCTGTGTGGTGTAGTATAGAGGATATGTCAGCTCTCCTGTGTGGTGTAGTACAGAGGAGCTGTCAGCTCTCCTGTGTGGTGTAGTATAGAGGATCTGTCAGTTCTCCTGTGTGGTGTAGTATAGAGGAGCTGTCAGTTCTCCTGTGTGGTGTAGTATAGAGGAGCTGTCAGCTCTCCTGTGTGGTGTAGTATAGAGGAGCTGTCGGCTCTCCTGTGTGGTGTAGTATAGAGGAGCTGTCAGTTCTCCTGTGTGGTGTAGTATAGAGGAGCTGTCAGTTCTCCTGTGTGGTGTAGTATAGAGGATCTGTCAGCTCTCCTGTGTGGTGTAGTATAGAGGATCTGTCAGCTCTCCTGTGTGGTGTAGTATAGAGGAGCTGTCAGCTCTCCTGAGTGGTGTAGTATAGAGGAGCTGTCAGTTCTCCTGTGTGGTGTAGTATAGAGGATCTGTCAGCTCTCCTGTGTGGTGTATTATGGAGGAGCTGTCAGCTCTCCTGTGTGGTGTAGTATAGAGGATCTGTCGGCTCTCCTGTGTGGTGTAGTATAGAGGACATGTCAGCTCTCCTGTGTGGTGTAGTATAGAGGAGCTGTCAGCTCTCCTGTGTGGTGTAGTATAGAGGATCTGTCAGCTCTCCTGTGTGGTGTAGTATAGAGGATCTGTCAGTTCTCCTGTGTGGTGTAGTATAGATGATCTGTCAGCTCTCCTGTGTGGTGTAGTATAGAGGAGCTGTCAGCTCTCCTGTGTGGTGTAGTATAGAGGATCTGTCAGCTCTCCTGTGTGATGTAGTATAGAGGATCTGTCAGCTCTCCTGTGTGGTGTAGTATAGAGGAGCTGTCAGCTCTCCTGTGTGGTATAGTATAGAGGAGCTGTCAGTTCTCTTGTGTGGTGTAGTATAGAGGAGCTGTCAGCTCTCCTGTGTGGTGTAGTATAGAGGAGCTGTCAGTTCTCCTGTGTGGTGTAGTATAGAGGAGCTGTCAGTTCTCCTGTGTGGTGTAGTATAGAGGAGCTGTCAGTTCTCCTGTGTGGTGTAGTATAGAGGATCTGTCAGCTCTCCTGTGTGGTGTAGTATAGAGGAGCTGTCAGTTCTCCTGTGTTGTGTAGTATAGAGGAACGGTCAGCTCTCCTGTGTGGTGTAGTATAGAGGATCTGTCAGCTCTCCTGTGTGGTGTAGTATAGAGGAGCTGTCAGTTCTCCTGTGTGGTGTAGTATAGAGGAGCTGTCAGTTCTCCTGTGTGGTGTAGTATAGAGGAGCTGTCAGCTCTCCTGTGTGGTGTAGTATAGAGGATCTGGCAGCTCTCCTGTGTGGTGTAGTATAGAGAAGCTGTCGGCTCTCCTGTGTGGTGTAGTATAGAGGAGCTGTCAGTTCTCCTGTGTGGTGTAGTATAGAGGATCTGTCAGCTCTCCTGTGTGGTGTAGTATAGAGGAGCTGTCAGTTCTCCTGTGTGGTGTAGTATAGAGGAGCTGTCAGTTCTCCTGTGTGGTGTAGTATAGAGGAGCTGTCAGTTCTCCTGTGTGGTGTAGTATAGAGGATCTGTCAGCTCTCCTGTGTGGTGTAGTATAGAGGATCTATCAGTTCTCCTGTGTGGTGTAGTATAGAGGATCTGTCAGCTCTCCTGTGTGGTGTAGTATAGAGGATCTATCAGCTCTCCTGTGTGGTGTGGTATAGAGGATCTGTCAGTTCTCCTGTGTGGTGTAGTATAGAGGATCTGTCAGTTCTCCTGTGTGGTGTAGTATAGAGGATCTGTCAGCTCTCCTGTGTGGTGTAGTATAGAGGATCTGCCAGCTCTCCTGTGTGGTGTAGTATAGAGGAGCTGTCAGTTCTCCTGTGTGGTGTAGTATAGGGGATCTGTCAGCTCTCCTGTGTGGTGTAGTATAGAGGAGCTGTCAGCTCTCCTGTGTGGTGTAGTATAGAGGAGCTCTCCTGTGTGGTGTAGTATAGAGGAGCTGTCGGCTCTCCTGTGTGGTGTAGTATAGAGGAGCTGTCAGCTTTCCTGTGTGGTGTAGTATAGAGGAGCTCTCCTGTGTGGTGTGGTGTGGTGTGGTATAGAGGAGCTCTCCTGTGTGGTGTAGTATAGAGGAGCTGTCAGTTCTCCTGTGTGGTGTAGTATAGAGGATCTGTCAGTTCTCCTGTGTGGTGTAGTATAGAGGATCTGTCAGCTCTCCTGTGTGGTGTAGTATAGAGGATCTGTCAGTTCTCCTGTGTGGTGTAGTATAGAGGAGCTGTCGGCTCTCCTGTGTGGTGTAGTATAGAGGATCTGTCAGCTCTCCTGTGTGGTGTAGTATAGAGGAGCTGTCAGTTCTCCTGTGTGGTGTAGTATAGAGGATCTGTCGGCTCTCCTGTGTGGTGTAGTATAGAGGATCTGTCGGCTCTCCTGTGTGGTGTAGTATAGAGGATCTGTCAGCTCTCCTGTGTGGTGTAGTATAGAGGAGCTGTCAGTTCTACTGTGTGGTGTAGTATAGAGGATCTATCAGCTCTCCTGTGTGGTGTGGTATAGAGGATATGCCAGCTCTCCTGTGTGGTGTAGTATAGAGGATCTGTCAGCTCTCCTGTGTGGTGTAGTATAGAGGAGCTGTCAGCTCTCCTGTGTGGTGTAGTATAGAGGATATGTCAGCTCTCCTGTGTGGTGTAGTATAGAGGATCTGTCAGTTCTCCTGTGTGGTGTAGTATAGAGGATCTGTCAGCTCTCCTGTGTGGTGTAGTATAGAGGATCTGTCAGCTCTCCTGTGTGATGTAGTATAGAGGAGCTGTCAGCTCTCCTGTGTGGTATAGTATAGAGGAGCTGTCAGCTGTCCTGTGTGGTGTAGTATAGAGGAGCTGTCAGCTCTCCTGTGTGGTGTAGTATAGAGGAGCTGTCAGCTCTCCTGTGTGGTGTAGTATAGAGGAGCTGTCAGTTCTCCTGTGTGGTGTAGTATAGAGGAGCTGTCAGTTCTCCTGTGTGGTGTAGTATAGAGGAGCTGTCAGTTCTCCTGTGTGGTGTAGTATAGAGGATCTGTCAGCTCTCCTGTGTGGTGTAGTATAGAGGAGCTGTCAGTTCTCCTGTGTTGTGTAGTATAGAGGAACGGTCAGCTCTCCTGTGTGGTGTAGTATAGAGGATCTGTCAGCTCTCCTGTGTGGTGTAGTATAGAGGAGCTGTCAGTTCTCCTGTGTGGTGTAGTATAGAGGAGCTGTCAGCTCTCCTGTGTGGTGTAGTATAGAGGATCTGGCAGCTCTCCTGTGTGGTGTAGTATAGAGAAGCTGTCGGCTCTCCTGTGTGGTGTAGTATAGAGGAGCGGTCAGTTCTCCTGTGTGGTGTAGTATAGAGGATCTGTCAGCTCTCCTGTGTGGTGTAGTATAGAGGAGCTGTCAGTTCTCCTGTGTGGTGTAGTATAGAGGAGCTGTCAGTTCTCCTGTGTGGTATAGTATAGAGGAGCTGTCAGTTCTCCTGTGTGGTGTAGTATAGAGGAGCTGTCAGCTCTCCTGTGTGGTATAGTATAGAGGAGCTGTCAGTTCTCTTGTGTGGTGTAGTATAGAGGAGCTGTCAGCTCTCCTGTGTGGTGTAGTATAGAGGAGCTGTCAGTTCTCCTGTGTGGTGTAGTATAGAGGAGCTGTCAGTTCTCCTGTGTGGTGTAGTATAGAGGAGCTGTCAGTTCTCCTGTGTGGTGTAGTATAGAGGATCTGTCAGCTCTCCTGTGTGGTGTAGTATAGAGGAGCTGTCAGTTCTCCTGTGTTGTGTAGTATAGAGGAACGGTCAGCTCTCCTGTGTGGTGTAGTATAGAGGATCTGTCAGCTCTCCTGTGTGGTGTAGTATAGAGGAGCTGTCAGTTCTCCTGTGTGGTGTAGTATAGAGGAGCTGTCAGTTCTCCTGTGTGGTGTAGTATAGAGGAGCTGTCAGCTCTCCTGTGTGGTGTAGTATAGAGGATCTGGCAGCTCTCCTGTGTGGTGTAGTATAGAGAAGCTGTCGGCTCTCCTGTGTGGTGTAGTATAGAGGAGCTGTCAGTTCTCCTGTGTGGTGTAGTATAGAGGATCTGTCAGCTCTCCTGTGTGGTGTAGTATAGAGGAGCTGTCAGTTCTCCTGTGTGGTGTAGTATAGAGGAGCTGTCAGTTCTCCTGTGTGGTGTAGTATAGAGGAGCTGTCAGTTCTCCTGTGTGGTGTAGTATAGAGGATCTGTCAGCTCTCCTGTGTGGTGTAGTATAGAGGATCTATCAGTTCTCCTGTGTGGTGTAGTATAGAGGATCTGTCAGTTCTCCTGTGTGGTGTAGTATAGAGGATCTGTCAGCTCTCCTGTGTGGTGTAGTATAGAGGAGCTGCCAGCTCTCCTGTGTGGTGTAGTATAGAGGAGCTGTCAGTTCTCCTGTGTGGTGTAGTATAGGGGATCTGTCAGCTCTCCTGTGTGGTGTAGTATAGAGGAGCTGTCAGCTCTCCTGTGTGGTGTAGTATAGAGGAGCTCTCCTGTGTGGTGTAGTATAGAGGAGCTGTCGGCTCTCCTGTGTGGTGTAGTATAGAGGAGCTGTCAGCTTTCCTGTGTGGTGTAGTATAGAGGAGCTCTCCTGTGTGGTGTAGTATAGAGGAGCTGTCAGTTCTCCTGTGTGGTGTAGTATAGAGGATCTGTCAGTTCTCCTGTGTGGTGTAGTATAGAGGATCTGTCAGCTCTCCTGTGTGGTGTAGTATAGAGGATCTGTCAGTTCTCCTGTGTGGTGTAGTATAGAGGAGCTGTCGGCTCTCCTGTGTGGTGTAGTATAGAGGATCTGTCAGCTCTCCTGTGTGGTGTAGTATAGAGGAGCTGTCAGTTCTCCTGTGTGGTGTAGTATAGAGGATCTGTCGGCTCTCCTGTGTGGTGTAGTATAGAGGATCTGTCGGCTCTCCTGTGTGGTGTAGTATAGAGGATCTGTCAGCTCTCCTGTGTGGTGTAGTATAGAGGAGCTGTCAGTTCTACTGTGTGGTGTAGTATAGAGGATCTATCAGCTCTCCTGTGTGGTGTGGTATAGAGGATATGCCAGCTCTCCTGTGTGGTGTAGTATAGAGGATCTGTCAGCTCTCCTGTGTGGTGTAGTATAGAGGAGCTGTCAGCTCTCCTGTGTGGTGTAGTATAGAGGATATGTCAGCTCTCCTGTGTGGTGTAGTATAGAGGATCTGTCAGTTCTCCTGTGTGTTGTAGTATAGAGGATCTGTCAGCTCTCCTGTGTGGTGTAGTATAGAGTATCTGTCAGCTCTCCTGTGTGATGTAGTATAGAGGAGCTGTCAGCTCTCCTGTGTGGTATAGTATAGAGGAGATGTCAGTTCTCTTGTGTGGTGTAGTATAGAGGAGCTGTCAGCTGTCCTGTGTGGTGTAGTATAGAGGAGCTGTCAGCTCTCCTGTGTGGTGTAGTATAGAGGAGCTGTCAGCTCTCCTGTGTGGTGTAGTATAGAGGAGCTGTCAGTTCTCCTGTGTGGTGTAGTATAGAGGAGCTGTCAGTTCTCCTGTGTGGTGTAGTATAGAGGATCTGTCAGCTCTCCTGTGTGGTGTAGTATAGAGGAGCTGTCAGTTCTCCTGTGTTGTGTAGTATAGAGGAACGGTCAGCTCTCCTGTGTGGTGTAGTATAGAGGATCTGTCAGCTCTCCTGTGTGGTGTAGTATAGAGGAGCTGTCAGTTCTCCTGTGTGGTGTAGTATAGAGGAGCTGTCAGTTCTCCTGTGTGGTGTAGTATAGAGGAGCTGTCAGCTCTCCTGTGTGGTGTAGTATAGAGGATCTGGCAGCTCTCCTGTGTGGTGTAGTATAGAGAAGCTGTCGGCTCTCCTGTGTGGTGTAGTATAGAGGAGCTGTCAGTTCTCCTGTGTGGTGTAGTATAGAGGATCTGTCAGCTCTCCTGTGTGGTGTAGTATAGAGGAGCTGTCAGTTCTCCTGTGTGGTGTAGTATAGAGGAGCTGTCAGTTCTTCTGTGTGGTGTAGTATAGAGGATCTGTCAGCTCTCCTGTGTGGTGTAGTATAGAGGATCTATCAGTTCTCCTGTGTGGTGTAGTATAGAGGAGCGGTCAGTTCTCCTGTGTGGTGTAGTATAGAGGATCTATCAGCTCTCCTGTGTGGTGTGGTATAGAGGATCTGTCAGTTCTCCTGTGTGGTGTAGTATAGAGGATCTGTCAGTTCTCCTGTGTGGTGTAGTATAGAGGATCTGTCAGCTCTCCTGTGTGGTGTAGTATAGAGGATCTGCCAGCTCTCTTGTGTGGTGTAGTATAGAGGAGCTGTCAGTTCTCCTGTGTGGTGTAGTATAGGGGATCTGTCAGCTCTCCTGTGTGGTGTAGTATAGAGGAGCTGTCAGCTCTCCTGTGTGGTGTAGTATAGAGGAGCTGTCCTGTGTGGTGTAGTATAGAGGATCTGCCAGCTCTCCTGTGTGGTGTAGTATAGAGGAGCTGTCAGTTCTCCTGTGTGGTGTAGTATAGGGGATCTGTCAGCTCTCCTGTGTGGTGTAGTATAGAGGAGCTGTCAGCTCTCCTGTGTGGTGTAGTATAGAGGAGCTCTCCTGTGTGGTGTAGTATAGAGGAGCTGTCAGCTTTCCTGTGTGGTGTAGTATAGAGGAGCTCTCCTGTGTGGTGTGGTGTAGTATAGAGGAGCTCTCCTGTGTGGTGTAGTATAGAGGAGCTGTCAGTTCTCCTGTGTGGTGTAGTATAGAGGATCTGTCAGTTCTCCTGTGTGGTGTAGTATAGAGGATCTGTCAGCTCTCCTGTGTGGTGTAGTATAGAGGAGCGGTCAGCTCTCCTGTATGGTGTAGTATAGAGGATCTGTCAGTTCTCCTGTGTGGTGTAGTATAGAGGAGCTGTCGGCTCTCCTGTGTGGTGTAGTATAGAGGATCTGTCAGCTCTCCTGTGTGGTGTAGTATAGAGGAGCTGTCAGTTCTCCTGTGTGGTGTAGTATAGAGGATCTGTCGGCTCTCCTGTGTGGTGTAGTATAGAGGAGCTGTCAGCTCTCCTGTATGGTGTAGTATAGAGGATCTGTCAGTTCTCCTGTGTGGTGTAGTATAGAGGAGCTGTCTGCTCTCCTGTGTGGTGTAGTATAGAGGATCTGTCAGTTCTCCTGTGTGGTGTAGTATAGAGGATCTGTCAGCTCTCCTGTGTGGTGTAGTATAGAGGATCTGTCAGCTCTCCTGTGTGGTGTAGTATAGAGGAGCTGTCAGTTCTCCTGTGTGATGTAGTATAGAGGATCTGTCAGCTCTCCTGTGTGGTGTAGTATAGAGGAGCTGTCAGTTCTCCTGTGTGGTGTAGTATAGAGGAGCTGTCAGTTCTCCTGTGTGGTGTAGTATAGAGGAGCTGTCAGCTCTCCTGTGTGGTGTAGTATAGAGGAGCTGTCAGTTCTCCTGTGTGGTGTAGTATAGAGGATCTGTCAGCTCTCCTGTGTGGTGTAGTATAGAGGAGCTGTCAGTTCTCCTGTGTTGTGTAGTATAGAGGAACGGTCAGCTCTCCTGTGTGGTGTAGTATAGAGGATCTGTCAGCTCTCCTGTGTGGTGTAGTATAGAGGAGCTGTCAGTTCTCCTGTGTGGTGTAGTATAGAGGAGCTGTCAGTTCTCCTGTGTGGTGTAGTATAGAGGAGCTGTCAGCTCTCCTGTGTGGTGTAGTATAGAGGATCTGGCAGCTCTCCTGTGTGGTGTAGTATAGAGAAGCTGTCGGCTCTCCTGTGTGGTGTAGTATAGAGGAGCTGTCAGTTCTCCTGTGTGGTGTAGTATAGAGGATCTGTCAGCTCTCCTGTGTGGTGTAGTATAGAGGAGCTGTCAGTTCTCCTGTGTGGTGTAGTATAGAGGAGCTGTCAGTTCTTCTGTGTGGTGTAGTATAGAGGATCTGTCAGCTCTCCTGTGTGGTGTAGTATAGAGGATCTATCAGTTCTCCTGTGTGGTGTAGTATAGAGGAGCGGTCAGTTCTCCTGTGTGGTGTAGTATAGAGGATCTATCAGCTCTCCTGTGTGGTGTGGTATAGAGGATCTGTCAGTTCTCCTGTGTGGTGTAGTATAGAGGATCTGTCAGTTCTCCTGTGTGGTGTAGTATAGAGGATCTGTCAGCTCTCCTGTGTGGTGTAGTATAGAGGATCTGCCAGCTCTCTTGTGTGGTGTAGTATAGAGGAGCTGTCAGTTCTCCTGTGTGGTGTAGTATAGGGGATCTGTCAGCTCTCCTGTGTGGTGTAGTATAGAGGAGCTGTCAGCTCTCCTGTGTGGTGTAGTATAGAGGAGCTGTCCTGTGTGGTGTAGTATAGAGGATCTGCCAGCTCTCCTGTGTGGTGTAGTATAGAGGAGCTGTCAGTTCTCCTGTGTGGTGTAGTATAGGGGATCTGTCAGCTCTCCTGTGTGGTGTAGTATAGAGGAGCTGTCAGCTCTCCTGTGTGGTGTAGTATAGAGGAGCTCTCCTGTGTGGTGTAGTATAGAGGAGCTGTCAGCTTTCCTGTGTGGTGTAGTATAGAGGAGCTCTCCTGTGTGGTGTGGTGTAGTATAGAGGAGCTCTCCTGTGTGGTGTAGTATAGAGGAGCTGTCAGTTCTCCTGTGTGGTGTAGTATAGAGGATCTGTCAGTTCTCCTGTGTGGTGTAGTATAGAGGATCTGTCAGCTCTCCTGTGTGGTGTAGTATAGAGGAGCGGTCAGCTCTCCTGTATGGTGTAGTATAGAGGATCTGTCAGTTCTCCTGTGTGGTGTAGTATAGAGGAGCTGTCGGCTCTCCTGTGTGGTGTAGTATAGAGGATCTGTCAGCTCTCCTGTGTGGTGTAGTATAGAGGAGCTGTCAGTTCTCCTGTGTGGTGTAGTATAGAGGATCTGTCGGCTCTCCTGTGTGGTGTAGTATAGAGGAGCTGTCAGCTCTCCTGTATGGTGTAGTATAGAGGATCTGTCAGTTCTCCTGTGTGGTGTAGTATAGAGGAGCTGTCGGCTCTCCTGTGTGGTGTAGTATAGAGGATCTGTCAGTTCTCCTGTGTGGTGTAGTATAGAGGATCTGTCAGCTCTCCTGTGTGGTGTAGTATAGAGGATCTGTCAGCTCTCCTGTGTGGTGTAGTATAGAGGAGCTGTCAGTTCTCCTGTGTGATGTAGTATAGAGGATCTGTCAGCTCTCCTGTGTGGTGTAGTATAGAGGAGCTGTCAGTTCTCCTGTGTGGTGTAGTATAGAGGAGCTGTCAGTTCTCCTGTGTGGTGTAGTATAGAGGAGCTGTCAGCTCTCCTGTGTGGTGTAGTATAGAGGATCTGGCAGCTCTCCTGTGTGGTGTAGTATAGAGAAGCTGTCGGCTCTCCTGTGTGGTGTAGTATAGAGGAGCTGTCAGTTCTCCTGTGTGGTGTAGTATAGAGGATCTGTCAGCTCTCCTGTGTGGTGTAGTATAGAGGAGCTGTCAGTTCTCCTGTGTGGTGTAGTATAGAGGAGCTGTCAGTTCTCCTGTGTGGTATAGTATAGAGGAGCTGTCAGTTCTCCTGTGTGGTGTAGTATAGAGGAGCTGTCAGCTCTCCTGTGTGGTATAGTATAGAGGAGCTGTCAGTTCTCTTGTGTGGTGTAGTATAGAGGAGCTGTCAGCTCTCCTGTGTGGTGTAGTATAGAGGAGCTGTCAGTTCTCCTGTGTGGTGTAGTATAGAGGAGCTGTCAGTTCTCCTGTGTGGTGTAGTATAGAGGAGCTGTCAGTTCTCCTGTGTGGTGTAGTATAGAGGATCTGTCAGCTCTCCTGTGTGGTGTAGTATAGAGGAGCTGTCAGTTCTCCTGTGTTGTGTAGTATAGAGGAACGGTCAGCTCTCCTGTGTGGTGTAGTATAGAGGATCTGTCAGCTCTCCTGTGTGGTGTAGTATAGAGGAGCTGTCAGTTCTCCTGTGTGGTGTAGTATAGAGGAGCTGTCAGTTCTCCTGTGTGGTGTAGTATAGAGGAGCTGTCAGCTCTCCTGTGTGGTGTAGTATAGAGGATCTGGCAGCTCTCCTGTGTGGTGTAGTATAGAGAAGCTGTCGGCTCTCCTGTGTGGTGTAGTATAGAGGAGCTGTCAGTTCTCCTGTGTGGTGTAGTATAGAGGATCTGTCAGCTCTCCTGTGTGGTGTAGTATAGAGGAGCTGTCAGTTCTCCTGTGTGGTGTAGTATAGAGGAGCTGTCAGTTCTCCTGTGTGGTGTAGTATAGAGGAGCTGTCAGTTCTCCTGTGTGGTGTAGTATAGAGGATCTGTCAGCTCTCCTGTGTGGTGTAGTATAGAGGATCTATCAGTTCTCCTGTGTGGTGTAGTATAGAGGATCTGTCAGCTCTCCTGTGTGGTGTAGTATAGAGGATCTATCAGCTCTCCTGTGTGGTGTGGTATAGAGGATCTGTCAGTTCTCCTGTGTGGTGTAGTATAGAGGATCTGTCAGTTCTCCTGTGTGGTGTAGTATAGAGGATCTGTCAGCTCTCCTGTGTGGTGTAGTATAGAGGATCTGCCAGCTCTCCTGTGTGGTGTAGTATAGAGGAGCTGTCAGTTCTCCTGTGTGGTGTAGTATAGGGGATCTGTCAGCTCTCCTGTGTGGTGTAGTATAGAGGAGCTGTCAGCTCTCCTGTGTGGTGTAGTATAGAGGAGCTCTCCTGTGTGGTGTAGTATAGAGGAGCTGTCGGCTCTCCTGTGTGGTGTAGTATAGAGGAGCTGTCAGCTTTCCTGTGTGGTGTAGTATAGAGGAGCTCTCCTGTGTGGTGTGGTGTGGTATAGAGGAGCTCTCCTGTGTGGTGTAGTATAGAGGAGCTGTCAGTTCTCCTGTGTGGTGTAGTATAGAGGATCTGTCAGTTCTCCTGTGTGGTGTAGTATAGAGGATCTGTCAGCTCTCCTGTGTGGTGTAGTATAGAGGATCTGTCAGTTCTCCTGTGTGGTGTAGTATAGAGGAGCTGTCGGCTCTCCTGTGTGGTGTAGTATAGAGGATCTGTCAGCTCTCCTGTGTGGTGTAGTATAGAGGAGCTGTCAGTTCTCCTGTGTGGTGTAGTATAGAGGATCTGTCGGCTCTCCTGTGTGGTGTAGTATAGAGGATCTGTCGGCTCTCCTGTGTGGTGTAGTATAGAGGATCTGTCAGCTCTCCTGTGTGGTGTAGTATAGAGGAGCTGTCAGTTCTACTGTGTGGTGTAGTATAGAGGATCTATCAGCTCTCCTGTGTGGTGTGGTATAGAGGATATGCCAGCTCTCCTGTGTGGTGTAGTATAGAGGATCTGTCAGCTCTCCTGTGTGGTGTAGTATAGAGGAGCTGTCAGCTCTCCTGTGTGGTGTAGTATAGAGGATATGTCAGCTCTCCTGTGTGGTGTAGTATAGAGGATCTGTCAGTTCTCCTGTGTGGTGTAGTATAGAGGATCTGTCAGCTCTCCTGTGTGGTGTAGTATAGAGGATCTGTCAGCTCTCCTGTGTGATGTAGTATAGAGGAGCTGTCAGCTCTCCTGTGTGGTATAGTATAGAGGAGATGTCAGTTCTCTTGTGTGGTGTAGTATAGAGGAGCTGTCAGCTGTCCTGTGTGGTGTAGTATAGAGGAGCTGTCAGCTCTCCTGTGTGGTGTAGTATAGAGGAGCTGTCAGCTCTCCTGTGTGGTGTAGTATAGAGGAGCTGTCAGTTCTCCTGTGTGGTGTAGTATAGAGGAGCTGTCAGTTCTCCTGTGTGGTGTAGTATAGAGGATCTGTCAGCTCTCCTGTGTGGTGTAGTATAGAGGAGCTGTCAGTTCTCCTGTGTTGTGTAGTATAGAGGAACGGTCAGCTCTCCTGTGTGGTGTAGTATAGAGGATCTGTCAGCTCTCCTGTGTGGTGTAGTATAGAGGAGCTGTCAGTTCTCCTGTGTGGTGTAGTATAGAGGAGCTGTCAGCTCTCCTGTGTGGTGTAGTATAGAGGATCTGGCAGCTCTCCTGTGTGGTGTAGTATAGAGAAGCTGTCGGCTCTCCTGTGTGGTGTAGTATAGAGGAGCTGTCAGTTCTCCTGTGTGGTGTAGTATAGAGGATCTGTCAGCTCTCCTGTGTGGTGTAGTATAGAGGAGCTGTCAGTTCTCCTGTGTGGTGTAGTATAGAGGAGCTGTCAGTTCTTCTGTGTGGTGTAGTATAGAGGATCTGTCAGCTCTCCTGTGTGGTGTAGTATAGAGGATCTATCAGTTCTCCTGTGTGGTGTAGTATAGAGGAGCGGTCAGTTCTCCTGTGTGGTGTAGTATAGAGGATCTATCAGCTCTCCTGTGTGGTGTGGTATAGAGGATCTGTCAGTTCTCCTGTGTGGTGTAGTATAGAGGATCTGTCAGTTCTCCTGTGTGGTGTAG
This sequence comes from Rhinoderma darwinii, assembly GCF_050947455.1. Classification (NCBI taxonomy): domain Eukaryota; kingdom Metazoa; phylum Chordata; class Amphibia; order Anura; family Rhinodermatidae; genus Rhinoderma; species Rhinoderma darwinii. The sequence continues at coordinate 401,555,736 of NC_134690.1, forward strand.
TATAGAGGATCTGTCAGCTCTCCTGTGTGGTGTAGTATAGAGGATCTGCCAGCTCTCTTGTGTGGTGTAGTATAGAGGAGCTGTCAGTTCTCCTGTGTGGTGTAGTATAGGGGATCTGTCAGCTCTCCTGTGTGGTGTAGTATAGAGGAGCTGTCAGCTCTCCTGTGTGGTGTAGTATAGAGGAGCTGTCCTGTGTGGTGTAGTATAGAGGAGCTGTCCTGTGTGGTGTAGTATAGAGGATCTGCCAGCTCTCCTGTGTGGTGTAGTATAGAGGAGCTGTCAGTTCTCCTGTGTGGTGTAGTATAGGGGATCTGTCAGCTCTCCTGTGTGGTGTAGTATAGAGGAGCTGTCAGCTCTCCTGTGTGGTGTAGTATAGAGGAGCTCTCCTGTGTGGTGTAGTATAGAGGAGCTGTCAGCTTTCCTGTGTGGTGTAGTATAGAGGAGCTCTCCTGTGTGGTGTGGTGTAGTATAGAGGAGCTCTCCTGTGTGGTGTAGTATAGAGGAGCTGTCAGTTCTCCTGTGTGGTGTAGTATAGAGGATCTGTCAGTTCTCCTGTGTGGTGTAGTATAGAGGATCTGTCAGCTCTCCTGTGTGGTGTAGTATAGAGGAGCGGTCAGCTCTCCTGTATGGTGTAGTATAGAGGATCTGTCAGTTCTCCTGTGTGGTGTAGTATAGAGGAGCTGTCGGCTCTCCTGTGTGGTGTAGTATAGAGGATCTGTCAGCTCTCCTGTGTGGTGTAGTATAGAGGAGCTGTCAGTTCTCCTGTGTGGTGTAGTATAGAGGATCTGTCGGCTCTCCTGTGTGGTGTAGTATAGAGGAGCTGTCAGCTCTCCTGTATGGTGTAGTATAGAGGATCTGTCAGTTCTCCTGTGTGGTGTAGTATAGAGGAGCTGTCGGCTCTCCTGTGTGGTGTAGTATAGAGGATCTGTCAGTTCTCCTGTGTGGTGTAGTATAGAGGATCTGTCAGCTCTCCTGTGTGGTGTAGTATAGAGGATCTGTCAGCTCTCCTGTGTGGTGTAGTATAGAGGAGCTGTCAGTTCTCCTGTGTGATGTAGTATAGAGGAGCTGTCAGTTCTCCTGTGTGGTGTAGTATAGAGGATCTGTCAGTTCTCCTGTGTGGTGTAGTATAGAGGATCTGTCAGCTCTCCTGTGTGGTGTAGTATAGAAGAGCTGTCAGTTCTACTGTGTGATGTAGTATAGAGGATCTATCAGCTCTCCTGTGTGGTGTGGTATAGAGGAGCTGTCAGTTCTCCTTTGTGATGTAGTATAATAATTGTATTCCAATGAAATAAGAATTCTGAAATATTTTATAACTGTGCATTGTTCCGTTTCTCTATTATTCCTCCTGGAAATGTATGTAAAAAGTCTCAACTGGGCGTTACCATCCCTACAGAGTGTGATACTGTCAGCAGTGATTGGACGGTGTCAGGCTGTGTAGGGACACACCCCATTGACAAAGGGAATAAAAATACCAAGATGCCAATTTATTAATTCATTTCCAGGAAGAGTAACAGAGCAAAGGCAAAATTTAGAGTTCTAAGAAAACAAGTTCCAGAATTGTTATTTTATGGGTTTTTGATGCACTTTATGCCATTAATACTTGTTCACACTATAATGCAGTGAATTAGACTTGTACCTGATATGCGTTGTTGGTGCTCTTTATAAGTTCCAACTCTCGAGTATTCGTCTGGACATTCAGTAAACAGGGACACAGCATACTGGGAACAGACACAAGCAATACGTGTTAGGCCTCATTTACACGAGCGTGTGCGTTTTGCGCACGCAAAAAAACGCTGCGTTTTGCGTGCGCAAAAGGCAATTGACAGCTCCGTGTGTCATCCGTGTATGATGCGCGGCTGCGTGATTTTCGCGCAGCCGCCATCATAGAGATGAGGTAGTCGACGCCCGTCACTGTCCAAGGTGCTGAAAGAGCTAACTGATCGGCAGTAACTCTTTCAGCACCCTCGACAGTGAATGCCGATCACAATCTACACCAACCTGTGAATAAAAAAAGACGTTCACACTTACCATGAACTGCCTGCTTCCTCCAGTCCGGTCTCCCGGCCGTTGCCTTGGTGACGCGTCCCTCTCTTGTCATCCGGCCCCACCTCCCAGGATGACGCGGCAGGCCATGAGACCGCTGCAGCCTGTGATTGGCTGCAGCCTGTGCTTGGCCTGTGATTGGCTGCAGCCTGTGCTTGGCCTGTGATTGGCTGCAGCTGTCACTTGGCCTGAATTGTCATCCCGGGAGGTCGGACTGGAGGAAGAAGCCGGGAGTTATCGGTAAGTCAGAACTTCTTTTTTTTTTTTTACACGTATATGTATATTGTGATCGAAAGTCACTGTCCATGGTGCTGAAACAGTTTAAGTCTTTCAGCACCGTGGGCAGTGACTGTCTCCTGACGTCGCGTACCCGAACATTTTTTGCCGGGTTCGGTTAAAACGAGTTCGGCCGAACCCGGTGAAGTTCGGTGCGCTCATCTCTAATTTGACACTCCGTTTGGATGTTTGTAACCAGAAAAGCACGTGGTGCTTTTCTGTTTACATTCAGGAGTTTGACAGCTCTTGCGTGATTTTCGCGCATGCAACGCAGGACCGTCAGTGTGGCATGCGTTGTTTTCACGCACCCATTGAAGTCAATGGGTGCGTGTTGCGTGAAAAACGCAAGAATATAGAACATGTCGTGAGTTTTACGCAACGCACTCACGCTGCGCAAAATTCACGCATCGTCTAAACAGCCCCATAGACTATTATAGGTGCGTACGACACGCGTGAAAAGCACGCGCGTCGCACGCGCGTATAATACGCTCGTGTAAATGAGGCCTTATACTGACTCATATCCATGGTCCGTGTCTGAGCTATATGTGCCAACACTATACTATTCTACTACTACATGTTGTAGAATACTACTGTACGTAAAATTCGTTATCTCTAAAGTGAATCTCCATCTTTGGATGACACATGGTTTTTAGGTCCAACATTCTGTGCTGATTAATTTCTGAATATATCTTTAAAGCGTCGGTCCTTTTATTTTTCTGAAACAGAGCTCCAAATCCCCTGCATAGACATGAAATGGAAAATTTCTGGCTACCTGCAGCCACCACTAGGGGGAGCTTATGACTTTTCTGAATACTGTGTAATTCTGTGTAATGTATAGACAGTATGCTGTAAGCTCCTAAGCTCCCCCTAGTGGTGGCTACAGGCAGTCAAAAATGTATCCTTTTTTTATAGTTATTATTTAAAAAAATTTGACACAATAAACTTTAAACTAACAGTCGTGTATCTTATTATGTTCCATGGAATCAGTAATATGAGTAGAAGAAAGAAACAGAATACAGACGTTAATATTTACGGTCTGTCAAATAGTCAAATTACAGCCTGATAAATTAGAACGACATTAAATGAAACCATAGATTAGAACAGACGCTAGACATCCAAGCACCTCACATTCACAATAGTCATCTACATCATCATTTGCTGCATCAATTCACAAACAGAGGTCCCAGATATTAAGAAACGTATGTGGGGTTCAGGGCCAGGCATAGTAAGCAGAGTGCCCTGAGGCAAGGACAGTATATCGGCCCCTTGCCCTGGAATAGCTCACTATAAAGCACCCCCTTTATGTCCCTCTAACAATCCAATAGTAATTTTGAGGCATGAAATTCATTCTTGCATGTGATTTAATAGACAGTAGGAAGCAACCTTTAAGGTCACAAGTAAGGATCATCCAAAGCAGAGCACCCCTTTAATTCTTCTGTATGAAGATCTTGTTAGAGGGCGATCACTACAGTTAAGTGACACTTGCTACACATTTCAGGATTGGACTACTCTTCTAATCCCAGGGCCGGTTTTAGTGGTGGGGCAAACTGGGCAATTGCTTTTTTTTTTCCTGGGGGCCCCTGAGAACATGAAATCCAGGAGCAAACTATAGCCAGCCAGTATTATTTAGCAGTGTATGGAGGTATTATTATGTATTATGTGTACACTATATGGCAGTATTACGTGTGTTCCCTAAGGCCCTGTTCACACGGAGTATTTTGACAAGCTTTTTGGAGCGGAAACCGCTCCGCAAAACTCGTCAAAAACTGGCCGAAAATGCCTCCCATTGATTTCAATGGGAGGCGGGGGCGGAGAGAAGGGACATGCCCTATCTTCTCTGACCTCCCATTGACATCAATGGGAGGCAGAGAAAGCGTATTTCGCAGAGTTTTTTGCCCGTAGCAATCAATGGGCGCGAGCGAAAAACACGGCAAAAATCGCGGCAAACGACGTGCAGGAAGTACAAAATCTGCCTCAAAATCCCAAAACTCTGTGTGAACGAGGCCTAAGGAAGTATTATTTGGATACCGCATATTATTTACTATGAAATAACTGTAATATTATTTAGGTATTATTTACTGTAGGGTGGTATTATAAGCGCTGTATGTGGCAGCATTATCTTGGAACTATATGGCGGTATTACGTAGCCTAAAACTATGAGAAAACTTTCCACTTTGCTTGTTGCACATTGTCAATAAAACCGGCCCTACTTACCCTTATTTCATTTCAAATGTATCTATGTAAGGATACAATCAAAATTGTGGAGTTTTTTGGGGGGTGCGGTGACGGATAGCAGCACTTCTATCCAGTGGCGGATTATCATTAGGGCGTTTCGGGCGGTCGCCCGGGGCCCAAGACTGCCAGGGGGCCCAAGGAGCCTATGACCGCCCGAACCCCCTCATGCCCAGTGGCGTCGCTAGCACCGGAGGGAGCCCCGGTGCCAGGACCGCACCTGTCAGGCGAGGGGAGCTTTGCTTCTACTTAGCAGCCGTGGTCTGTGCTGCTTTAGAAGCTCCCCCTCCAGCCCCCCTTCCCTGCTCTAAACATCTCTGCTGCTAGCTGTCGGGACATGGGGGAGGGGAGACTGTCGGCGGGCTCTGTGCTGTGAGCAGGAGAAGAGCTGCAGTGAAGACATAAAAGGTAAGTGCATGTGTGTTTAATATCCATATTCATGTGTGTTTAATGTCCATATTCATGTATGTTTAATGTCCATATTCATGTATGTTTAATGTCCATATTCATGTATGTTTAATGTCCATATTCATGTATGTTTAATGTCCATATTCATGTATGTTTAATGTCCATATTCATGTGTTTACAAGGTGTACTTTGTGTATAATGTGCATACTCGTGTATAATGTGCCTACTTAGTGTATAATGTGCATACTCGTGTGTACTTTGTGTACTATGCATACTTTGTGTATAATGTGCCTACTTTGTGTACTTTGTGCATAATGTGTGTACTTTGTGTACTGTGCGTACTTTGTGCATAATGTGCGTACTTTGTACTGTGCGTACTTTGTGCATAATGTGCGTACTTTGTGCGTACTTTGTGCATAATGTGCGTACTTTGTGCGTACTTTGTGCATAATGTGCGTACTTTGTGCATAATGTGCGTACTTTGTGCATAATGTGGTACTTTGTGTACTGTGCATACTTTGTGCATAATGTGCCTACTTTGTGCATAATGTGCGTACTTTGTGCATAATGTGCGTACTTTGTGCATAATGTGCCTACTTTGTGCATAATGTGCGTACTTTGTGCATAATGTGGTACTTTGTGTAATGTGCATACTTTGTGCATAATGTGCGTACTTTGTGCATAATGTGCGTACTTTGTGCATAATGTGCCTACTTTGTGCATAATGTGCGTACTTTGTGTACTTTGTGCATAATGTGGGTACTTTGTGCATAATGTGCGTACTTTGTGTACTTTGTGCATAATGTGTGTACTTTGTGCATAATGTGCGTACTTTGTGCATAATGTGGTACTTTGTGTACTGTGCATACTTTGTGTACTTTGTGCATAATGTGCCTACTTTGTGCATAATGTGCGTACTTTGTGTACTTTGTGCATAATGTGCGTACTTTGCGCATAATGTGCATACTTTGTGTACTTTGTGCATAATGTGCGTACTTTGTGCATAATGTCCTTACTTTGTGCATAATGTGCGTACTTTGTGCATAATATGGTACTTTGTGTACTGTGCGTACTTTGTGCATAATGTGCCTACTTTGTGTACTTTGTGCATAATGTGGTACTTTGTGTACTTTGTGCATAATGTGCGTACTTTGTGCATAATGTGCCTACTTTGTGTACTTTGTGCATAATGTGCGTACTTTGTGCATAATGTGCATAATGTGCGTACTTTGTGCATAATGTGCGTACTTTGTGCATAATTTGCGTACTTTGTGCATAATGTGGTACTTTGTGTACTGTGCGTACTTTGTGCATAATGTGCCTACTTTGTGTACTTTGTGCATAATGTGGTACTTTGTGTATTGTGCATAATGTGCGTACTTTGTGCATAATGTGCCTACTTTGTGTACTGTGTGTACTTTGTGCATAATGTGCGTACTTTGTGCATAATGTGCGTACTTTGTGCATAATGTGCGTACTGTGTGTACTTTGTGCATAATGTGCCTACTTTGTGTACTAGTGTTTAGGTAGTGTTAGCAATAGTTACGGCGCGGCAGGGTGGTGGTGGAGAAGGGGGGCCCAAGTTTGGGTAACAGCCCAGGGCCCATGGTCTTCTTAATCCGCCACTGCTTCTATCCTCTCAGTTATCATACCTTGTAATTACAGTTGGACATTTCACACGTGTATCCAGCACGGCTTCTCTCAGCGGGAGAATGTCCATCACCTCCACCAGGTTGACAAAGGCCTTGGGAATCTAAGAGAAATACATAAGCGTGAGACTTTCAAGTTGAGTAACAGCCAAAACTCCTCTGACAGGTCCTATAGAGGTGAGGGTGGACTATTAAGTTGCTGGAAGAGCCCCGGCACTCCATGTCACCACGTTCATGGCAATCTGTTCAGCTTGTAATTCTCACCAAGAGATCACCATTGGTTTCTGTGGTACTCCATCATGAGTACATTTCCATTGACAGAAGCCTGCAGACAGCACCATAGGACTGAGAGTTATTGCTATTTAACAAAGTGTTGAAAACATTCTACAGCAAAATCTGTATTTTTCCCTCTACGGAGCCCCTTGTTCATGTGATGGCTTGGTTAGTGCTATCGGTGGGACCACAATGTTTCACCATAGGGGAACATTGAGGTCGCGTCCTAAGGCTATGGCCGCCAACAGAGTTGTGGTAAAATCGTGGCATTATCGTGACTCAATAATTCCCTATGGGGAGAAAAGTTGTGTGACAATTGCAAAAAATCCAATCAAGCAACCCACAACTTTTTCTCTCATATGGAACCACATTAAGGATGATTGTGAGTCATATTTTACTGCGACTTGCGAGCGACCCCATGGAGCAGTAATTACAGAGGTGTCCTGGGAGTGGTAGGACTGACGCTCCTTGGCACAGAGAGTGCCGGAACATTGTAATGGACTGTCCTTGTCAGTATATCGCTCAGAGACCACACTGTATGGTTACACGGTTATATCATTCAGAATTCTTTACTTCTGTACAACCCCTTAAAGGAGTTCTCCACTTTGGGCAATCCCTACTTGTTGGAAGGGTCCATTGACAGTAAGCAGATCACAAAGTGTCCTCCTGTTGGGACTCCCAGCGATCAGCTGTGATCTGTGGAGAAACCTGCCAGTAAGTGTTTAGTTTCCCTGCAGCGCCACCACAGGAGAAATGAAGTATTACACAGTGCACATTCATATCAATGTGTTGTGTGTGTAATAAAGGACAGGACAGGTCCTCCAGAGAGAGAGAGACGCTCTATGTAACCGCTCTCCACCCTGACCAAGAGATGAGGATTATGTACAGAGAAACCCCCCCCCCCCCCACCCCGCTATTAACTCAGCATTCCCTAATAGGGGTTATGGAAATGGATTTTCTAAAATTGACCACGCCTTTAATTTTTCCCTCTTCTGTAACTTTTATTTCTAAGACTGATGAGTCATTTTTGGGGAACATTTCATTTATATGAATTTATTATAATAACAGAATGCTTAAAAAAAGCAACTGTTTCTTCATGTGTTATTTTACGCCATTCACGTTAAATGGCGCAATCACGTTATTGTAACGAGATCATATATGTATATGTCTTTTTACCAACTTTTTGTAAAAACTATTTAGTAATGAATAAAATCTTTTTTTAATTTTTAGTCTCTTTAGGCGAGTTTTACGTTTAAACATTTTTTTAACTATCATTTTCTGTCATATTTCTTTGTGACATAACATTGTAGTGATGTCATTACATTCTAGCATTGCTGTAACAGATCTGTGGGAAACCTGGCGCCAAGTGGTTATTTCCCTTGCAGCGCCACCACAGGGAAAATTACGTATTACATCATTTTCATAGAAATCTATGGACTGTGTAATGTACGGACCTCTGGAAATATGTGTTATGTCGTTTGTGCCTTCTTCCCAAGTATTCTACAGAAACCAACCTTTTGGTGCAGTATATCGAGCGCCCTCCTGATGTTGTTGGTGTAAGTTGCTGCCGAGAACACATTCTGGAGGGGAAACAATAAGACATTAGTTGAAATTTCAGATATACTGTGCAGTAAAGAAAGTATTCACACTCACTTAAAGACTGGTTTTAGATATTCCACTCATGGCAAATAATATCATGTGTAGTGTATGAAGGAAGAGCCTAGTCAGAGTGACCTGATACCCATGAAGCTTCCTTGCCAGTGACATCCCAAAGAGGCAAACCACGTGATCAATATGGTGTCATGGGACACTGAACTACTTTATCTGCTTCCAATCACACATGGCTTTTTCCTGCAGCTGCCACTAGGGGGAGCTCACTGAATATTTAAAGATTAATACTAGCTGTATAAATCTGTCTGCAGTAAGCTCCCCCTACTGGCAGCTACGGAAGCTAGAATTCTACCATTTATCTCTATGTCTATGCAGGGAATTTGAAGCTCTCTATCAGAAAATTAAAGCTCAGACTACCATAAACATATATTATAAAATTAAGTTACCATTGACATTCATAAAAAATAATAATTTTGTGAATTTGATTGAGGCCCCCTCTGAGTTTATGGAGCCCGATGGTTTCTGTGTGCGCCCTTAATAGTAATTATTAATTTGAGTGATCATTTAGGACAGGATCCCCTGATTGCAATAAACATAACACAACTCGAAAGACCTATCCAAGACAGGCAACTAATAAAGAAATAGGCATTAAACCTGGTCTAAAGGGTAACTAAATGTTCAAAAAACTTCTGATGTCATGGCGACGTGTCAGAAGTTTTGATCAGTGGGGGTCCGAGCACTGAGACCCTAACTGATCGCTAAAACGAAGGGTCAGAAGCGCTCGGGTGAGCGCTGAGCCACTTTGTCTCTGATCAGCTGTTCTCGGAAAGCCGAGCAATTGGTGTACGGGCTCAATAAAAAGTCTATAAGCCTGTACACCAACTGCTCAGCTTTCCGAGAAAAGCTGATCAGAGACAAAGCAGCTCAGCGCTCACCCGAGCGCATCTGCCGCTTCGTTTTAGCGATCGGTGGGGGTCTGAGTGCTCGGACCCCCACCTATCAAAACTTCTGACATGTCACTATGACATGACATTTTAGAAGTTTTCGAATGTCTAGTTACCCTTTAAAGGAACAGTGTCACCCCAAAAATGTTTTAATATGTTAAAGATGTTCGTGCTTTATTAAAAACGTTTGCATTAATTTGTGTGTTTGTGTGTTACTTTTTTTTATTTTTACACTTTTTCTTCCCTATGGGGGCTGCCATTTTTTTTTCCATTTCTGTATGTGTCGATTAACGACACATACAGACATGGAATACGGCAGCTCCAGTCCCATAGGGACTGTGAACGGGGCCCGTTCCATCCACTATCCCACACAGTTCAATTTGAAATGCGCGCCGTCCGGCGCCATTTTCCTGTGGACCGGAAGTCGCGGCCGGACAGTAAGATTACTACTTCCGGTCGCGGCTTCCGGACTTGTGCACATGGAGCAGCGGCAGCAGACGGAGCGGATGGACCGGAGGGAGCGGCGGCGGCAGGAGCAGGTAAGTTATTTCTATGTATGTTCGTGTTTTACTGTGTGTTTACTACTGTATGTAAACCTACTACACTGTGTGTTAGCTCAAAAAATGGCGACACACAGTGTAGGAGGTTAGACCGTTCAAACCCCTCGTTTCTCCCGGCACTAGCCAGGATAAAGGAGGGGGGGATTCTGAGAGCTCACTAGAGCGAGGGATTTTTACCCAATTTTGCAGCATAAAGCAATGTGGTTGCTTTACCACATGCAATGCTGCAATTTTGGGAATGGCTCCATCTAGTGACCAGTGCTGGGAAATATTATAAATTGAATCCAATTTATAATATTTCCTGACTCGTGAAAAAAAATTAAAAAAATTAGAACAATGTTTAATCACCTACACACTAATTGTTTAACTAAAAAAAAACAACATGTTTTGCTGGCAACACATTCCCTTTAAGTACTGAATGTATCAAACTAGTGAGAAGCAGATCTTCCATATAGGCTAGGAGAATCCATTCCGTTATTGCTGTGGGGGGGGGGGGGGGGGAGTGACAATCGGAGTATATTTTGTAACCCTGACACAATATCATTCATCATTGATTGTTACATTATTGCTATCTTGAATTCCTAACAGAAGCATTAAATCGTATTGGATATTCTTAAATATCATGACTTACGCTGTCCGCACAGGAAGCGCACAGGTCATTGGCTCCAACAAAAACTGTGATCACTTTCCAGTCATTTTCAAAATGAATTCTCTGCAAAATATTAAAGATGTTTTTATAAATGTTTCATCATCATGTTATAGTTATATTTACAGTTATTGTATATTCAATGTTCCCTATGTCTGGGAAAAACAACAGAAAGTCAGTCTGACACCTGACCCCACTTCGTCAATTTTCAGAGGAAAAAGATCAGACAAAAGCAGAGATAGGAATTTGACGAACTTCACTTGAAAGTCTTTGTGACCATCGGTGACTACCAGCTCCCAATTGTAAGGATCCTGCCAAACAACACCCAATATCTCTGTAATGGTACTGACAAAAAGTAACTAATCTGGCAAAAGCGCACCCACTACCAGACTTGATGCTAGATGTTCTTTTCGACAAGAGGTGGCGATCTAGCCCTGCGACGCCCCTGAAGCAACTAGGACCATGTCTAAAGCAGATAAACCACCCTGAAAAGGGCAAGCCTAATATTAGGAAGATAGCTAGCAGACCTGATTTCACCAGGCGAATGTGGGTAGGTGGAGCGGACAGGTAGAGAAGTCAGACTAGCCAAGGTCACCAACAGAGCGGTAACGCAGTACAAAATCAGCAGGCAAAAGAGAAATCACAGTCCAGGTCATACACAGTATATCTAAACAGCGGTACTAAATCAGCGGGCAAAGAAATGTCAAGTCAGTCCGAGTCATACACAGTAACAATAAGGGAGAAAGCAAAGCGGGGTAACGAGGAATACTCACAGCACAGAGCAAAGGAAGCAGGAAGAAAAACGATTACTGGAAAGGATCCTGGGAAAAATCCAGATTAAATAGAAGACAGATCTAATTGATAGGTTCTCAGCTAATCATGAACCAGAAACATCTGAGTGACAGACAGCTCCCAGCCTTAAAGGGGTTGTCCGGGCATGGGGAAGTTTTTCATACTGATGACCTATCCACAGGATAGGTCATCAGTATATGATCGTGGGGGTCCGACACCCGACCCCACACCGATCGGCTGTTTCGGCTGCCACTGGGCACCGAACATTATGCAGTGGCCAGTGTCGGAAGCAGGTGGCTCCGTACATTGTATAGTGGCCGTACTGCAGCTCTGCTCCTATTCACTTGAATAGTATAGCGTCCGTGCTGCAGCTCTGATCCTGTGATCGGAGCCATCTTCTTCTGGCATGGACGTCCGATAGTCGGAGTCAGCCGGAACAGATGATCGGTGCGGGGTCCCGACGTCGGACTCCCACCGATCATATACTGATGACCTATCCTGTGTATAGTTTATCAGTATCAAAAACCGCCCCATGCTCAGACAACCCCTTTAACCCTCTCCTGCCCTGCTGCCTAGTTACAAAAGCAGGGAGTGTAACAATCTCACCTTCCTGGACCTCTATGAGCGTGACACGCGAGGAGTGAGATTTCAGGGTTAACAGCGGTCTACCGTGAATTTCCAGGATTTTAGTTAAAGAGATTTTTTCCTTATTATATGGCTAGGATATGCCACCACTTTATGATCGTGGGGGTCCGAAGTCTGGGACCACCACCAATCCTGAGAATGAAGGGGCCACAGGACTGATTTAGTGCTGCCCCCACTACAATGTGTTTACCTGAACAGCGGGTGGCCGGGTGAACGGGGCAGGCTAAATCAGTACTTCTGCTGCTTCATTCTTAAGATCGGTGGGAGTCTCAGAGTTCGGACCTCCACTGATCATATCCTAGCCATATGTCATCACTTTATAAGATGGGAACAAGCCTTAAAATGAGGCTTCAACTGTGACAAGGTCCCCTCATATTATCACTCAGCGGGAGGTCAGTGCGGAGGATAGAAAGCTGTAAGGCGTGCTCCTGTATCTCACTCTAGTTCCCATGTTTATAAAATTTGGAACGGTGGGAGTTTAGGGATAAATAGTCCTATAACTGTATTTTCAGTTTCTGTGGAGTTTACCTTTTAACACACATCTATATCCTACACACATTTCCGGGATCATACATTAACACACCTTGTCTTGCATCATCTGGTCAACCAGAGCTTGTGCCTGAACGGGCATATCACTGAAAGCAACAAGACAGTTTTTCTGTGAACAATATATTCTTAGTTTGCCTCCATATACACAGCTCTATTATGTAACATCATTTTAAAGTTTAAATCTAAATAAAATGTTGAATAACTACAAATACTATATATACCCTATATGTTCAAAAGTATGTGGACTCCCCTCCAAAAACATAAAATCAAGTCCACAGTCATGCAATCTGCATGGACAAACATTGCTAGTTGTATGGGTTGTGCTGAAGAGAATAGTGACTTTACACTTGGCACTGTTATAGGACGGCACCTTTACCACAAGTCTAATTTGTGCTATTATTATTTGCTAGATCTGCCCCGGTCACCTGTAAGTGTTATTATCTGCTAGAACTGCCCGGGCACCTGTAAGTGTTATTATTATCTGCTAGATCTGCCCCGGTCACCTGTAAGTGTTATTATTATTTGCTAGATCTGTCCCGGTCACTTGTAAGTGTTATTATTATCTGCTAGAACTGCTCGGTTACCTGTAAGGGTTATTATTATCTGCTAGATGTGCCCCGGTCAAGTGTAAGTGTTTTTATTATCTACTAGATCTGCCCCAGTCACTTGTAAGTGTTATTAACTACTAGATCTGCCCTGGTCACCTGTAAGTGCTATTATTATTATTATCTGCTAGATCTGCCACGGTCACCTGTAAGTGTTATTATTAACTTCCCGGGCACTTGGATGTGTTATCATCTAGATGGGCCCTGCTCACCTTAAAGTTTTATTATTATCTGCTAGATCTGCCCCGTCATCTGTAAGTGTTATTAACATCTAGATGTGCCCTGGTCACCTGCAAGTGTTGTTATTATCTACTAGATCTGCCCTGGTCACCTGTAAGTGCTATTATTATCTGCTAGATCTGCCCCAGTCACCTGTAAGTGCTATTATTGTTATCTGCTAGATCTGCCCCGGTCACCTGTATCATGCACAATGCCAATCGGTGGCTGGAGTGGTGTAAAGCACGTCACCTCTGAACTCTGGAGCAGCGTGTTCTTTGGACTGATAAATCATGGCTCCCTTTCTGGTAGTCTGATTGAGAAATCTGGGTTTTGCGGATGCCTGGAGAATGCTACCTACCAGAAAGCATAGTGTGTACTGTAACACTTGGTGGAGGAGGGGTAACGACTGGGTCTGTTTTTCAGAGTTTGGCTCCTTATTTCCAGTGAAGGGTTATGTTAATCCTACAGCAAACAAAGAGCCAGAGGCATGGCTTAACAGATGCCTGTCAGTTTTACACTGACAGGCACTAATACACTGGAATACAGAAGTACTGCAGTGTATTGCAAAAGCGATCAAAAAAATTATAATCGCATAGTAAAGTCCCCTAGTGGGACTAATAAAAAAAGGAAAAAAAATGTAATAAAGTTTATAATAAATAAATAAAAATTCCAAGTAAAAAAATGATAAACCCACTTTTCCCCCTTACAAAATGCTTTATTATGCCCAAAAAAAAAAGTTACACATATTTCATATCACCGCGTCCGTAACGACCCCAGCTATAAAGCTATTTTGTTATTTAACCCGCTTGGCAAACGCTGTAAAAAATAAAAAAAACTATGCCAGAAATGCTGTTTTCTGTTCATCCTGCCTTAAGATAAAAAGTGATAAAAAGTCACATCTACTCCAAAATGGTATAAAAACTACAAGTCGTCACACAAAAGAAAAGCCCTCAAACAGCTGCATCGGCGGAAAAATAAAAAAGTTATGGCTCTTCAAATATGGAGACACAAAAACGAATACATTTTGGAAAAAAACCAGTGTTTTTACTGTGTAAGAGTAGTAAAACATAAGAAAAGTATATCAATTTGGTATCTTCACAACCGTAACGACCCGCTGAATAAACGTATTATGTGATTTATACCACACGGTAAACTGCTTAATTTGGGATGCAGAAAAGTTTGGCAATAATGCTGTTTTCTATCCCCCCCCCCCAATTAAAATTTACCCCAAAATGCTGCTATACAAAAATACAACTTGTCCTGCAAAAAACGAGTCCATAAACAGCTACGTCGACGCAAAATGAAAATTATAGCTCATTGAATGCAACGATGGGAAAAACTTAAAAAATTGGCTGGCCGTACGCCTAAAGTAGGCTGGTCATTCAGGGGTTAAAAGAAAGCAGCAGTATATAGAAGGAATGATCGTACCGGCGATCCTTTTATTATACCATTTACTTACACTAAACAGGACTTCCACTTTAGTTCCCCCGCGCCCAGAAGTGATAAGACGGTTGGTAAGTAATGAGACCTGCGTGTGCGACTTGTCAATCAGTTACATAATGGGTGTTAATGGTTGTTTTACTGCACGCTGTAAAATGTACATTTATCTGTTGTATAAACCCAGCGCACAGGACTGTGAAGATCTGCATCATTAGACATGTATAGAAAATGATCCGACCCTGGATATACACGGGCCGGTTATGTCGGGGGAGATATCAGGCGCTACCAGTATCCCCCGTCATGTTGGAATATATTTGTGTGTTTAATGCCGGTTCTATCCTAGATTTGTACGTTAGTAATACCACAAAAAATAGTCACTAGTTCCCATATCCCGTATGTCTACTTTATGTGGCACTGCTTTGTTTTTACTTTTTTACAGTGTTCACCGTGCGGTATAAAACAACATGTTATCTTTATTCTGCGGGGCGATACCGATTATGTATAGTTTTTTTTTTCATTTTTCTAATTAGAAAGGAGTTGATCAGGAAAACAGGGCGATTATTGTTTTTATTACTTAAAACGTTTTATATATTTATTTTTCTTAAACATTTTTTTGTACACTTACCTGGGGACTGGAAGATCTGGTCTTCTGATCCCCGTGTCAATACACTGCACTACTTATGTATGTACCTATGTTGTGTAGTGCAGTGTATTGTAACTGTCATTCGTCATCTGACAATTAGCCTATTAGGTCCTGCCTTGGGCAGGACCTAATAGGCTTCCGTACCTGGCCGACCAGGAAGCCGTTGCTAGGCTTCCAGGTTGTCATAGCAACCATCAGCACCCGCGATCTCTCGCGGGGGGTTCGGTCGGGTACAGAGAGAGCCCCCTCCCTCTGTCAACCACTTAGATGCGGCAGTCGCTATTGACTGCCGCATTTAAGGGGTTAAACGGCGGCGATCAGCGGTAACTGCCATCGCCACCGTTGCCGCTGGATATCAGCTGTATATTACAGCTGACACCCGCTGAAGATGAAGCGAGCACAGCTCCTGTGCCCGCTTCATCTACAGGGCGTGACTGTACGCCCTATTGCGGGAATGTACTGTTAATCAGGACATACAGTCACACCCATTTGCGGGAAGGGGTTAAGGACGAAGCATTTTTTTTTTCCATTTTTTTAATTGTCGTATTCCAAGAGCCGTAAGTATTTTACCATCAACATAGCCATGGGAGGGCTTTTTTTTTTGCTGGACGCGTTATATTTTTAAATGTTACCATTTTTGGGTATCTTTAACTCACTGATGAACTTTTATCAATGTTTTGGGGGGCGGGAGAAAAGAAACAGCATTTCCGCCATTGGATATTTTTTATATTTATCGCAAAGTTTAAATAACATGTTAATTTTATTCTACAGTTCCTTACACTTATGCCAATACCAGTTATGTATAGTATATTTTGTACTTTACTACTTTTGCAGAATAAATGCATTTTTCATTTTTTTAGAGGGATTTAATGGGAAAAAGTTGTTCCGCCGTTGTTTTTGGAAAAATGTTTTATGCCTTTTAGTTTACGGTGCGGTATAAATAACATTGTAACTTTATTATACACGTTGTTACAAATGCAGTGATACCAAATATGTCTATTTTTTTATCTAACTATTTTAGCAATAAATAGGAATTTTTAATGGGAAGGCGAAAGGGGAGGAGGACACCCAGGAAAGGACAAGGCGAGGGCGGCAGGGGAGGAGGACACCCAGGAAAGGACAAGGCGAGGGCGGCAGGGGAGGAGGACTCTCGGGGAAGGACAAGGCGAGGGCGGCAGAGGAGGAGGACACCCAGGATAGGACAAGGTGAGGGCGGCAGGGGAGGAGGACTCTCAGGGAAGGACAAGGCGAGGGCGGCAGAGGAGGAGGACACCCAGGATAGGACAAGGCGAGGGCGGCAGAGGAGGAGGACACCCAGGGAAGGACAAGGTGAGGGCAGCAGGGGAGGAGGACACCCAGGAAAGGACAAGGCGAGGGCGGCAGGGGAGGAGGACACCCAGGAAAGGACAAGGCAAGGGCGGCAGTGGTGGAGGACACTCGGGGGAAGGACAAGGGAAAGGCCACAGAGAAGGACACCCAGGTAGGGACAAGGCAAGGGGGCAGAGGAGGACACCCAGGGAAGGACAAGGGAAAGTCCGCAGAGAAGATCACGCAGGTAGGGACAAGGGAAGGGCGGCATAAGGGTACACCCGGGGAGGGACAAGGCAAGGGGGCAGAGGAGGACACCCAGGGAAGGACAAGGAGAAGGCTGCAGAGGAGGAGAACCAGGGAGGGACAAGGGAAGGGTGGCATAGGAGGACTCCCAGAGAGGGACAAGGGGAAGACTTCAGAGAGTTCTAGATCTTATGAGAAGCGCAATGTAATGTTCTGCATTATTTTGTAAGAGCAAAAAAAAACATTTCATAGTCATACATGATTTAGGGTGTGGCCTACTTGATGGGCGGAATCTAAGTTGTCAGACAATCTGAGATGTAAGTCCTGAACTGGTCATCACTCATTATTATATGTACTGATACCGTCATGTATATTGTTATTTGAGTTACAACTTCTGCAATTGTGAAATAAACTCGTTTTCTCCATTAAGAAGATAATGATTGAGAAAATGTCAAGTTCTTACAAAGCTTTAGCCCCGGGGACGGCCCTATTGAGAAAGGAGCTGTGCGAGTTGTTACTTCCAGCCTCTATCGAGTATCCAGTGATAAAGGGGTTGAACTCTCGTAGAATATCTTTAAAAACAGAAAGGAACAGTCCATGGTAAGGATTAGCATTGCAAGTGACATTATAAGTGCAGAAGTAACATTCAAATCTGTCCATATCCTATACTATATATGGCCGCTTTGCACACATTCGACCTGTTAGGGTATATGGCATTAATAGATCAGATCTACAAAGAAAATAAAGTGTCTCTCTCACTGGTGAACCTGATATGTTAACTTTGATGCACTCTGTAATGCAGCATTTACAGTAGCAAAAAAACGCTCAGAAATTTACCTGCGGTGCAGGGTTTTATTCCCCATTGAATTCAATGGGGAGGTAAAATCCGCAACAAATAGCAGTTGTTGCATTTTTTTGTGGCGGATTCGTAGCAATTCCGCTGCAAAAAAAAGCAACTCAGAAAAATAAAAAAATCCTATATACTTACCCAGAAGTCTGTGTTTCCTCCTCCAGCGCAGCCTCCTGGGATGACATTTTATCCCATGTGACCGCTGCAGCCAATCACAGACTGTAGCGGCGGTTACATGGGATGTAACGTCAGCCAAGGAGGCCGGCCTGGATGATATTAGAGGGCCGGCCTCCGGGGATGACGTTTCATGCCATGTGACCGCCGCTGCTGCCAATCACAGGTTGCGGCAGTCTCCTGGGATGAAACATTGGCGCACAGGGAGGATATGCTGCGTGATTTTTCGCAGCGTATCCGCCCCGTGTGAACGCAGCCTTAAAGTGAATGTTGACTTTCTAACACTATATCACTTTTTAAGTCCAATTCTTTACTAATTCATTTCTTAATATATCTGTATAGCAGTTGGAGCGTTATTTTTCTGATACAAAGCTCCAAATTCCCTGAATACACATAAAGTTAAATGATAAGATTCTGGCTGCCTGCAGCCACCACTAGGGGGAGATTTCTGTATTCTATCTTAATATTCAGCTCAATGTAAAAATGTTTGTAGTAAGCTCAAACTCCCCCTAGTGGTGGCAGTAGGCCTCGAATCTATTTAAAGGGGTTGTCAGATAAAGACCTAATAAGGCATATGGACCTCATAGAGTGGGACCATCCTCTATGAGCCAGAGTGGAGAGCTGCTCTGGTGGACCCGGCCAGTCCATATATTACATAGTTGGCCATTTATATGAATGGATGTCAATCCTGTAATGGCTGCTCCAGGGTAAATGTATGGCCAAATTATCGCTGGGGTGGCTATTATTATAGAAGGAGTTGTCTTCATGAGACAACCCCTTTAATGTCATCAATACATCATTTCCAGATTGCTGTATTGTACTTACTCGGTAAGGTGGTGACTTGGTCTAGAGTAGAATCTCCTCCAATGCTGAAACATATTGAAATAGTTGGTTGTTATATTTCCGACCTTACGTTCTACTTCTCTCCCTGTTTGTTGCATAAATTGTTTTTTTTATACTTCTAAATGAGAACAAATGTAATCCAGGTATCAATTAATCTTAGCTATAATAATATTTTAACTAAAACATTTTTAGAACACTCCTTGCAATTGTGTATATTTGTGTGGTCCACCAAAATACACTTTATCCTGGCTGGCTCGCCAAATGTTCTATTTTTGTACTAGATTGCAACAGTAATGTGATAAACTTGTTCATTATATAGAATCTCTCTCTATCTATCTATCTATCTATCTATCTATCTGTCTCACTCATATCCATCTATCTATCTATCTATCTATCTCATATCTATCTATCTATCTATCTGTCTCACTCATATCTATCTATCTATCTATCTATCTATCTATCTCATATCTATCTATCTATCTATCTATCTATCTATCTATCTATCTCACTCATATCCATCTATCTATCTATCTCTCTCTCATATCTATCTATCTATCTATCTATCTATCTATCTATCTATCTATCTATCTATCTATCTATCTATCTATCTATCTATCTATCTATCTATCTATCTCTCATATCTATATATCTATCTATCTATCTATCTGTCTCACTCATATCTATCTATCTATCTATCTGTCTGTCTCACTCATATCTATCTATCTATCTCATATCTATCTATCTATCTATCTATCTATCTATCTATCTATCTATCTATCTATCTATCTATCTATCTATCTCACTCATATCTATCTATCTATCTCTCATATCTATCTATCTATCTATCTCATATCTATCTATCTATCTCTCTATCTCATATCTATCTCTCTATCTCATATCTATCTCATATCTATCTATCTATCTATCTATCTATCTGTCTCACTCATATCTATCTATCTATCTATCTATCTATCTGTCTCACTCATATCCATCTATCTATCTATCTCTCTATCTCATATCTATCTATCTATCTGTCTCACTCATATCTATCTATCTATCTATCTATCTATCTCATATCTATCTATCTATCTATCTGTCTCACTCATATCTATCTATCTATCTGTCTCACTCATATCTATCTATCTATCTATCTATCTGTCTCACTCATATCTATCTATCTATCTATCTATCTATCTATCTATCTATCTATCTATCTATCTATCTATCTATCTATCTCATATCTATCTATCTCATATCTATCTATCTCATATCTATCTATCTCATATCTATCTATCTCATATCTATCTATCTCATATCTATCTATCTCATATCTATCTATCTCATATCTATCTCTCTCTCTCTATCTCTCTCATATCTATCTATCTCATATCTATCTATCTATCTATCTCATATCTATCTATCTCATGTCTATCTCTCCTTCTATCTGAATACACCATCCTTTGTGAAAACATTTCATATATTTTTCTATACTATATCAAAATGACAAGATTTGTGGAATTTTGTGTGTCGCTTATGATTTGTTTTTATTATTTATTATCAAACAATAGTATTACCTCCATGATAATCCACGATATTCTTTGATTACATCCAATACATCGTTGGGTTTGGAGCCAATTCCATTACCGGCCTGAAATATATTAACATGCAAAGAGTTATTTTATATTAATGGTAGGAACATATTTATTATATAAGATCATCAGGTATTTTTGAAGGGCAACAATAATAACAGGTTTATGTAAATTCCGGGTTATCCTGATATGTTAAGAGAAACATGAAGAGTAGGTCATCACTAAACAAGGGTGCGCAATACCACGATGTATTCTCTCCACCAACTGGATCTCATTCTAGCGTCCTGTCTAGTATAGATCCACCCTAATGAATCATTTTTATTGATAGTTATGTACTTTTACGGAGCTGGTCCTCAATGGGTTAATACACAAATCTACATGTTATCCAAAAATATATAGAATTTAATTATTAACAGCAATTCTTTAGAGGGGTCTCATGCCAGGTGTAGGTGTGGGGGATCTAATTATTAGAAGGCTGTTTTGGTCTTTTTGATCGTTTGCCTAAATTAGTAACTTTGCGTGAGGGCCAATTCAAAGACATTACCATAGGGTGACACCCCTCTGTGGGACAGCCCCGCCCCTTTAACCTATGGTATGGCCTAGAATAATATGAATTAGTCAAAACTCACTCATAGGTCACTATGTATTACATTTCCTAAATTACATATTACAATTTCTTACAGTCAGGGAATCGCCAAGTGCTGCGACAACGGTGATATCTGCCGGCCGTAGTTTGTGAACTGGAAATAGAGGAAAAATCGTTAATAATCCACATCTGTATAGATGCAATAAAACCGATTTAATCCAAAAAGCCAATCAGTAGAACAGAAAGGTTCAGAAAAGTGAACTGAATCGTAGGGTTATTCGTGTGTTACCGGAAGTGGGTTTCGGATTAGATGGACTGAGGTCGGCACATTCCAGTTTGCTCCCTTGCACCTAGAATACATAACACTGAATGAGTATATTTCAATAATTACGATACATTTTGCAAAAATGTTCCTTATACTTTATTATTTTATTGTCATTTCAAGGTTGTAATTCCACAATCCTTGTTTGCTAATATTACAGTTATTTCTGAAAAGTTGGTTCTGTGTCTGTGTAGGGGAGAGAGAGGGAAGAAGCTGCAAGTGAGAGCAGGAAGAAAGATCGCAGCCTGTTACTGTATCTCTCCTGTACAGCCTCCAGCGACCCTGAAGTAGGCAAATACAGGAGTTTTTCTTTATGGTATCACCTCCTTTACCAGTGAGAGGGTATATAACTCTCTGATTGTCACATTTAGGGGGGGTCTTGTTTCCTACAACATAGTGAGAAGAGGAGCAGTTACACGTCTAATCACCCCCTGTGCCCAAGCATGCTATTTGTCGGCTCGGATGTTAACGACCTCTGGATCATGGAGACTATTTGTCTCTTCAGCTCTGGTAATTATGTGAGGATATTTGTATATAGACATAAGTGACATGTATGAACTCTGCACATCCCGAACTTTTATTGTTAGTAGATGTTGTGCGTCTCAGGCTTTGATTGGATCAGACTTTTAGCCACAAATACGAATTTTTATGCATTTTTTACAACATGTTACACTTTGATGCAAAATTGCACGAAGGCGCCCAGGACTGTAAAGTACTGGGTGACATTTTCACAACGTGCCAGGTGTTTAATTTCAGAAAATAGATGGGTATGGGGATACAGTTTTTCTATTTTATTATTCCGGGGTTATTTGTAAATGTAGAAAGTGGGAAAATTGTCCTGGCAGCGCAATGTTGAAGATGGTGATCTACACGAAAACTGAAATAGACATCAGACGCTTATTAATAATACTATGAATACTCACTGGGTGTAGAGTAATGTTGGGATAAGCATAGTTGCTGTTTTTCGCAGTCTTCACATAAGGGTCATTCTAAAGAAAAAAAATATATTTAATATTAGATAGTGACTATTCACTATTTCACAAGTTCCTTTGAATGTCTTTGGGTCATTAGTCAATATTGAATCAGACACTTAAATAAATGTATTTTAATTGTATGCAACTGAACAAGTTATTTTAATAACTTATAATAGATATTGAAAGGGTTGTATAGGGTTAGAAAGACATGGCTGATTATTTCCAAGAACAGTGCCACGCCTGTCCACAGGTTGTGTGTGGTATTGCAGCTCAGCCTACGTCAGCTCAATGAAGCCGAGCTGCAATATAATACACAACCCATGGACAGGTGTGGCACAGTTTCTGATAGAAAGCAACCATGTTTTCTAACTCCTTTCGACCCCTTTAGGTCTAAATCTAGGACTCCTACCTCAGGGGGGCAAAAAATACCAATGTCCTCATTCAGCGCCTGGTTATCGGTCTTCTTTCCGACAAGCTCAAACTAAGAGAAGAAAAAAATAATTAATGAAGAGAATAACCTTATGGGACAGTGGATAACCCTTATATATGGACATGCAAAATGTTTTCAAATTAATAAACACCTAAAAAAAAGAAGCCTCATTAAAAAAAAAAATTGTAGCGAGGTCCATATACAGGAGGGAATGGAAAGGTGTAAAAAAACAAACAAAATGGTGCTGGTTTATGCCATCTCAGGCTTGTGTGCAGTGACAATGGAAACCCATTTAATGAGCTCCGGACACATAGTTCTGCTGCTGATGTCCCTTCTGGAGCCAGTGTGGATCTCTATAGTGAGTGATACAACAGAGGACAGGCGATTATTACACGCCATGTTTTTCAGCACTCGACTTCCCCGCTCTGTGAGTTTGCGTGGTCTACTGCTTTGTAACTAAGCTGTTGTTAGTCCTACACGCTTCACAATAATAGCACTTACAGGTGACTAGGGAACATCTAGCAGATAATAATAGCACATACAGGTGACTAGGGAACATCTATCAGATAATAATAGCACATACAGGTTTCCGGGGCAGATCTAGCACATAATAATAACACTTACAGGTGACCGGGGAAGATCTAACAGATAATGAAAGCACTTACAGGTAACCGGGGCAGATCTAGCAGATAATAGCACTTACAGGTGAATAGAGAAGATCTAGCAGATAATAATAACAACCCTTACAGGTGAGAGGGGAAGATCTAACAGATAATAAAAGCACTTACAGCTGACCACGGCAGATCTAGCAGATAATAATAACACTTACAGGTGACCGGGGCAGATCTAGTAGATACTAGCACTTACAGGTGAATAGAGGAGATCTAGCAGATAATACTTACAGGTGACCAGGGCAGATCTAGCACATAATAACAACACTTACAGGTGAGAGGGGAAGATCTAACAGATTATAAAAGCACTTACAGGTGACCATGGCAGATCTAGCAGATAATAGCACTTACAGGTGAATAGAGGAGATCTAGCAGATAATACTTACAGGTGACCAGGGCAGATCTAGCAGATAATAATAACACTTACAGGTGAGAGGGGAAGATCTAACAGATTATAAAAGCACTTACAGGTGACCACGGCAGATCTAGCAGATAATAATAACGCTTACACCTGACCAGGGCAGAACTAGCAGAAAATAATTACACTTACAGGTGACCGGGGCAGATCTAGAGGATAATAATAAAACTTACAGGTGACTGGGGCAGATCTAGCAGATAATAATAACACAGGTGACTGGGGAAAATCTAGCAGATAATAACACTTACAGGTGACCGGGGCAGATCCAGAATATAATAATACTAATAATAATATTAATACTAGAAGCAAAGTTTGTCTATAGAGATTGCATGGCGGTGGCATGATTTTCTGCAGCGGTTTATAATGGGTGTGTAATATAATTCTGAGTGTGATTACAGATCAGTACATGCCAGAGATGAAATCTGAAATTGTGAACTCACCATGTTTTTCCATAAACCACGTGCACCCTGAGCGTGAGCTTTCTCTCCAAAATGGAAACAATCTGGAGCCATGAAGGATCTGTCAGGCACGCCTTTCTATATAGAACACAAACATAACTCTGTAGATTAGACTTTGTAAACCAAAAATATTCTACAGATGGTCCCTTCAGAAGGGAGAGCCCCGTAGGGTCAGAGGTACTTGTTATCGCCCACCTTCATTCTTGAACAATTATTTTAAGAGGCTGTATAGGGTTTGCTTTAAGTTTTGACATAAATTGCTTACATCATTTTTTGGTATTACAAGACGCTCCAAAAGTGGCTGAATGACAACGGTGAAATCTTCTTTGATGTCGTACAGTCCGCTCTCTACCAACTGGCGAGTCTTTTCCTAAAAATAATTGAATTATATATTTTTTTTATTATTTTTATTCCTTTTATATACTGGATTAGTATAAAAATGTCTGAATACTTACTTGATATTGCTTGTTAAATAATTTAACAGTGGAAATTTCAACCGAACCTTCAGGGTTATCGACCACACATCCGCACAACGCACTGCGGAAAGACACATTTATATCGGTCTGTCATTCATCCTTATTTTTCTTTTTTATATTAGAGACAGGACCAGTCAAATTTTTCTAACTTCCTCCGTTATTTAGATATTGGTGCCGTTATATTTGGCGCCCGATATGTAAATAACCCCCTGAACTGTCAATGGAGCCTGTAAATGGCAAGGGGGCGTGTAACATCGCTGTGACACTGTCCGATCAGCTACGGACAGTGTCACAGCTGCTTGTGCTGTGTGATCTCTCTCGCGAGATCACACAGGGTTTCCGTCACGGTCTGACGAGAGCTGAAGAGTGAGAGCATGCGCGCCCATACGCATGCGCACACAGCTCCGATGTCGCTGCCGACAATACTCCTGCCGCTTCTTCTCTTCCATGGCGGCGGCGGAGGAGCAGTGCGTGTGCGCGCGCATGCTCTCCTCCCCATTTCTTGTCAGACCTTGAAGTAAACACTGTGTGATCTCGCGAGAGAGATCACACAGCACCAGCAGCTGGGACACTGTCCGTAGCTGATTGGACAGTGTCACAGCGATAGTAACACGCCCCCTTGCCAATTACACGCCTCATTGACAGTTCAGGAAGATATTTACATATTGGGCACTAAATATAGCGGCACCGATATCTAAATAACGGAGGAAGTTATAAAAATTATTTCAAGTGAGACAGTGTTTGTAAAGCACTGCCCATTACATGCTGGACTCAGCTGCACATGTATGGGCATGTGAAAGGTTCCCTTTAATGCCCCCAAAGAGTGTGCCCAAGCCTCCCCAACTAAACGAAGCCACGTTCACATGACTAGAACTTCCCATTTTGGGTGTTAGCCCTATAACATTCCTATAATGTGGCTTCATTTAAATCATACCGGTACTAGAGTAAATATCTTGTATTATCATTGCGACATACACAAATAAATAAAATTACTGTAAAGGATCTGCCAGGCACAGCTTCTGTATCCACGCCCATAGGTAATCAGTCTGCACCTGCTTCTAATGTCTGTGAGACTAACTCCATCTTCCACCACTCAGGATGGCAGGCTTAGGAGTGGGAGAGCCTATCACAGCCTGGCCAGACGGAGCTAGCTCCCGCCCTCTGTCTATGTATACCTGCCTTTCCTGTTCCTCCTTTGCTTGTGATTCTTCTCGTGTGGTTTCCTGGCCCTGCTACAGCTTCTACTATTTGATCCTGCTCCATACTGACCCTGGCTTACTGACTACTCTCCTGCTCTGCGTTTGGTACCTTGTACACTCCTGGTTTGACTCGGCTTGTTCACTACTCTCCTGCTCTGCGTTTGGCACCTCGTACACTCCTGGTTTGACTCGGCTTGTTCACTTCTCTTGTTGCTCACGGTGTTGCCGTGGGCAACTGCCCCTTTCTCCCCCTAGCTCTGTGTACCCTTGTCTGTTTGTCTGTCGTGCACTTATTGAGCGTAGGGACCGTCGCCCAGTTGTACCCCGTCGCCTAGGGCGGGTCGTTGCAAGTAGGCAGGGACTGAGTGGCGGGTAGATTAGGGCTCACTTGTCTGGCTCCCCACCCCCGTCATTACAATTACTAAATTAAAATTACAAAATCTACTACAACCACTCAAAATTGGAACATCGCACCCTAGGAAGAGCCGCTGCACCTACGTTTTGATGAGTGGTTGGGGTCAAGAATAGGGTAATAATTGAAAATCCTGTGAAACCACAAAACAGGACTGGTTTTTTTTTTTTATTACCGACGTATTACGAGGAGACCCAAATCTATGGAAAATATAATTATGTGGTGAAAGGTTGAAGGCAAAAATAGAAGCGGGCAACCATCAACAAGACGGATGGAGACAATCAGAAATAATGAGCTCAACACTGGGAAGACCAAACACCCAAACAGAAGACAGGATATTATGGAGGAATTCTATTCAAATGATAGTCCTAAACTCTGGATGTGTGACCTGAATGTAGACCAGTTATAGACCTGTTTTAGTTGGTCAGATTATGACCTGGACCTTCCATAGGTTAACCATTAATGATCAGAAAACGTCTGTAAATAATTAGAGGCCTCGGTATCTTCTCTTCGTTAGGTCAGGGTTTTCAGAGATGACATTGAACAAGTGTATACACCAAGTAATTAGCTCCATTACTGATAAGGAGCCATAAAGATGTGGGATTAAACCCTGCACGGAGATCCAATCCTTGTGTTTAGGTCTATTTTTGTTCTACACTTTGACCCTATGTATCGATTCATTTCTGCATGAATATCTCACATACTGCTTTATAAATGTTTTGTTATTAGGGTCCTTTTACACCGGCCAATATTGGGGCGTAAAAACGAGTGCCGATCAACGAGACAGCTCGTTGATCGGCGCTCGTTTGCTCCTTCCACAAGGAGCTATGTATAAGGACAAGCGCTTGTTACTACGATCGCTCATCCCCATACATTTCAATCATGTCGGCAGCATATGTCCCAGTTTACATAGGGAGATGTGCTGCCAATAACAATAATATTTTGCGCTGCATGAACGATACGATCAGCCATTTGCTCGTTCATCGGCTAAGGGCAATGATCGGGAACGAGCGTTCGAATGAACACTCGTTTGCCCGATCATTGGCCCATGTAATAGGTGAAAGTATGGATATCCATTGGTTACAATAGGTGCCTTACTATGCCCCGAGATCAGTTTCTAGACTTGCAATATTGGATAAACCGAACTGGAGAACTTTTTACCGGCAACATAGACCTTTATGAGACTAACCTCATGAGTTGCTCCGGGCAGTGAGTATCCTTATTATAGTAGAGTTCCTTCAGGGGCAAAATGTCCAAAATTGTCACCAGATTGACAAACATCCTTGGAACCTGTGTGGAAAGAAAACATTGATTGAACCAAAAAGTTGAGGACTAGTGACAAAAATTTGCTCGTCTTCTCCCTTGCAACTATAATGGATGATGCAGATTACCTCCCAGGTGCCAAGCTTGGCCTTAGTCAATGCATATTGGATCTGGTCAAATAAAATTCTACTGCAGAATTCTGCCATCATTATGCGGAAGTAAAAGTGCTGAACCAATGGGACTGGACTATCAGGTCTGCCAGAATCTACCAGGGACTGGAGGTCCACCGAAATTCTGGATTCTCCGCCGTGGACATGGTTTCCAAGTCCACTGCACTTCCTTTTTCAGGATGAATAAAAGTTTGGACAGTTCGATAGAAAAAGATCATGCAAGAATCTCGCTATATCTCATGTTTCTTTGTAAAGCAATGTACCGTACCTCTTGCTGCAGATAGTCCAGAGCCTCCTTAAGGCGGGACACAAACTTTTCTGGAGAATGATATACCTGGTAAAATATAATGAATGAGTTACAATCTATTTTTTTCACTTATGACAAATGTATAAAAAGTGTGGCTACTTAGTGTAAGCTCTTTTGCTTGAGAACAAATGGTCATATTGATGACCTTGTGGACGGGATTGATAGCAAGGTGTCAGTTTTTGGTGATGATACATAACTTTGTAGGATACTTAAAACTCAGCTTGACTATAAAATAATGTTGCTAAACGTAAAGTAATGCAATAATAGAATTAATTCATATACATGAAATGGAATAAAACTGGGGATAACGGAACAAGAGAGGGACCTGGGTATTCTGGTTACAAATAAGCTAAGCAGCAGCACTCAATGTCAAGCAGCAGCTGCAAAAGCAAATAGGATTTTAGGCTGTATAAAAAGAGAAATAAAAATCTGTGATTCAAATGTAACATTACACCTCTATAAATGTAACATTACACCTCTATAAATGTAACATTACACCTCTATAAATGTAACATTACACCTCTATAAATGTAACATTACACCTCTATAAATGTAACATTACACCTCTATAAATGTAACATTACCCCTCTATAAATGTAACATTACACCTCTATAAATGTAACATTACCCCTCTATAAATGTAACATTACCCCTCTATAAATGCAACATTACCCCTCTATAAATGTAACATTACACCTCTATAAATGTAACATTACACCTCTATAAATGCAACATTACACCTCTATAAATGTAACATTACACCTCTATAAATGTAACATTACACCTCTATAAATGTAACATTACCCCTCTATAAATGTAACATTACCCCTCTATAAATGTAACATTACACCTCTATAAATGTAACATTACACCTCTATAAATGTAACATTACACCTCTATAAATGTAACATTACACCTCTATATATGTAACATTACACCTCTATAAATGTAACATTACACCTCTATATATGTAACATTACCCCTCTATAAATGTAACATTACCCCTCTATAAATGTAACATTACACCTCTATAAATGTAACATTACACCTCTATAAATGTAACATTACACCTCTATAAATGTAACATTACACCTCTATATATGTAACATTACACCTCTATAAATGTAACATTACACCTCTATATATGTAACATTACACCTCTATAAATGTAACATTACACCTCTATAAATGTAACATTACACCTCTATATATGTAACATTACACCTCTATAAATGTAACATTACACCTCTATATATGTAACATTACCCCTCTATAAATGTAACATTACCCCTCTATAAATGTAACATTACACCTCTATAAATGTAACATTACCCCTCTATAAATGTAACATTACCCCTCTATAAATGTAACATTACACCTCTATAAATGTAACATTACACCTCTATAAATGTAACATTACACCTCTATAAATGTAATATTACACCTCTATAAATGTAACATTACACCTCTATAAATGTAACATTACACCTCTATAAATGTAACATTACACCTCTATATATGTAACATTACACCTCTATAAATGTAACATTACACCTCTATAAATGTAACATTACCCCTCTATAAATGTAACATTACACCTCTATAAATGTAACATTACACCTCTATAAATGTAACATTACACCTCTATAAATGTAACATTACACCTCTATAAATGTAACATTACACCTCTATAAATGTAACATTACACCTCTATAAATGTAACATTACCCCTCTATAAATGTAACATTACACCTCTATAAATGTAACATTACACCTCTATAAATGTAACATTACCCCTCTATAAATGTAACATTACACCTCTATAAATGTAACATTACCCCTCTATAAATGTAACATTACACCTCTATAAATGTAACATTACACCTCTATAAATGTAATAGCACCCCTCTATAAATGTAACATTACCCCTCTATAAATGTAACATTACACCTCTATAAATGTAACATTACCCCTCTATAAATGTAACATTACCCCTCTATAAATGTAATATTACCCCTCTATAAATGTAACATTACACCTCTATAAATGTAACATTACCCCTCTATAAATGTAACATTACCCCTCTATAAATGTAACATTACACCTCTATAAATGTAACATTACACCTCTATAAATGTAACATTACACCTCTATAAATGTAACATTACACCTCTATAAATGTAACATTACCCCTCTATAAATGTAACATTACACCTCTATAAATGTAACATTACACCTCTATAAATGTAACATTACACCTCTATAAATGTAACATTACACCTCTATAAATGTAACATTACACCTCTATAAATATAACATTACACCTCTATAAATGTAACATTACACCTCTATAAATGTAACATTACACCTCTATAAATGTAACATTACACCTCTATAAATGTAACATTACCCCTCTATAAATGTAACATTACACCTCTATAAATGTAACATTACCCCTCTATAAATGTAACATTACACCTCTATAAATGTAACATTACCCCTCTATAAATGTAACATTACCCCTCTATAAATGTAACATTACCCCTCTATAAATGTAACATTACACCTCTATAAATGTAACATTACACCTCTATAAATGTAACATTACCCCTCTATAAATGTAACATTACCCCTCTATAAATGTAACATTACCCCTCTATAAATGTAACATTACCCCTCTATAAATGTAACATTACACCTCTATAAATGTAACATTACACCTCTATAAATGTAACATTACCCCTCTATAAATGTAACATTACACCTCTATAAATGTAACATTACACCTCTATATATGTAACATTACACCTCTATAAATGTAACATTACCCCTCTATAAATGTAACATTACACCTCTATAAATGTAACATTACACCTCTATAAATGTAACATTACCCCTCTATAAATGTAACATTACACCTCTATAAATGTAACATTACACCTCTATAAATGTAACATTACACCTCTATAAATGTAACATTACACCTCTATATATGTAACATTACCCCTCTATAAATGTAACATTACACCTCTATAAATGTAACATTACCCCTCTATAAATGTAACATTACCCCTCTATAAATGTAACATTACCCCTCTATAAATGTAACATTACACCTCTATAAATGTAACATTACCCCTCTATATATGTAACATTACACCTCTATAAATGTAACATTACACCTCTATAAATGTAACATCACACCTCTATAAATGTAACATTACACCTCTATAAATGTAACATTACACCTCTATAAATGTAACATTACACCTCTATAAATGTAACATTACACCTCTATAAATGTAACATTACACCTCTATAAATGTAACATTACACCTCTATAAATGTAACATTACCCCTCTATAAATGTAACATTACACCTCTATAAATGTAACATTACACCTCTATAAATGTAACATTACCCCTCTATAAATGTAACATTACACCTCTATAAATGTAACATTACACCTCTATAAATGTAACATTACCCCTCTATAAATGTAACATTACACCTCTATAAATGTAACATTACACTTCTATAAATGTAACATTACACCTCTATAAATGTAACATTACCCCTCTATAAATGTAACATTACCCCTCTATAAATGTAACATTACACCTCTATAAATGTAACATTACCCCTCTATAAATGTAACATTACCCCTCTATAAATGTAACATTACACCTCTATAAATGTAACATTACACCTCTATAAATGTAACATTACACCTCTATAAATGTAACATTACCCCTCTATAAATGTAACATTACACCTCTATAAATGTAACATTACCCCTCTATATATGTAACATTACACCTCTATAAATGTAACATTACACCTCTATAAATGTAACATTACACATCTATAAATGTAACATTACACCTCTATAAATGTAACATTACCCCTCTATAAATGTAACATTACCCCTCTATAAATGTAACATTACACCTCTATAAATGTAACATTACACCTCTATAAATGTAACATTACACCTCTATAAATGTAACATTACACCTCTATAAATGTAACATTACACCTCTATAAATGTAACATTACACCTCTATAAATGTAACATTACCCCTCTATAAATGTAACATTACCCCTCTATAAATGTAACATTACCCCTCTATAAATGTAATATTACCCCTCTATAAATGTAACATTACACCTCTATAAATGTAACATTACCCCTCTATAAATGTAACATTACACCTCTATAAATGTAACATTACCCCTCTATAAATGTAACATTACACCTCTATAAATGTAACATTACACCTCTATAAATGTAACATTACACCTCTATAAATGTAACATTACACCTCTATAAATGTAACATTACACCTCTATAAATGTAACATTACCCCTCTATAAATGTAACATTACACCTCTATAAATGTAACATTACACCTCTATAAATGTAACATTACACCTCTATAAATGTAACATTACACCTCTATAAATGTAACATTACCCCTCTATAAATGTAACATTACACCTCTATAAATGTAACATTACCCCTCTATAAATGTAACATTACCCCTCTATAAATGTAACATTACACCTCTATAAATGTAACATTACACATCTATAAATGTAACATTACACCTCTATAAATGTAACATTACCCCTCTATAAATGTAACATTACACCTCTATAAATGTAACATTGCCCCTCTATAAATGTAACATTACCCCTCTATAAATGTAACATTACACCTCTATAAATGTAACATTACACCTCTATAAATGTAACATTACACCTCTATAAATGTAACATTACACCTCTATAAATGTAACATTACACCTCTATAAATGTAACATTACACCTCTATAAATGTAACATTACACTTCTATAAATGTAACATTACACCTCTATAAATGTAACATTACACCTCTATAAATGTAACATTACACCTCTATAAATGTAACATTACACCTCTATAAATGTAACATTACACCTCTATAAATGTAACATTACACCTCTATAAATGTAACATTACCCCTCTATAAATGTAACATTACACCTCTATAAATGTAACATTACCCCTCTATAAATGTAACATTACACCTCTATAAATGTAACATTACACCTCTATAAATGTAACATTACACTTCTATAAATGTAACATTACACCTCTATAAATGTAACATTACACCTCTATAAATGTAACATTACACCTCTATAAATGTAACATTACACCTCTATAAATGTAACATTACACCTCTATAAATGTAACATTACACTTCTATAAATGTAACATTACACCTCTATAAATGTAACATTACCCCTCTATAAATGTAACATTACACCTCTATAAATGTAACATTACACCTCTATAAATGTAACATTACACCTCTATAAATGTAACATTACACCTCTATAAATGTAACATTACACCTCTATAAATGTAACATTACACCTCTATAAATGTAACATTACCCCTCTATAAATGTAACATTACACCTCTATATATGTAACATTACACCTCTATAAATGTAACATTACCCCTCTATAAATGTAACATTACACCTCTATAAATGTAACATTACCCCTCTATAAATGTAACATTACCCCTCTATAAATGTAACATTACACCTCTATAAATGTAACATTACACCTCTATAAATGTAACATTACACCTCTATAAATGTAACATTACACCTCTATAAATGTAACATTACACCTCTATAAATGTAACATTACACCTCTATAAATGTAACATTACACCTCTATAAATGTAACATTACCCCTCTATAAATGTAACATTACACCTCTATAAATGTAATATTACACCTCTATAAATGTAACATTACACCTCTATAAATGTAACATTACACCTCTATAAATGTAACATTACACCTCTATAAATGTAACATTACACCTCTATAAATGTAACATTACACCTCTATAAATGTAACATTACCCCTCTATAAATGTAACATTACACCTCTATAAATGTAACATTACACCTCTATAAATCCCTTGTAAGGCCACATCTTGAATATGGAATTCAGTTTGGGGTCCGTCTTCTTTTGACGCTATTTTTTGAATTATTATTATTATGCACTGAAGCTGGCACGTTCCCTGAGTTTTTCCAGCAAGATGGTCACCACCACATTATGGGTGTCAGGTCCGAGCATTCCTAGATGAACAGTTTCCTGGAAAGTGGATTGGTCGTCGTGGGCCAGTTGAATGGCCCCCTAGGTCTCCCGATCTGACCCCCTTAGACTTTTATCTTTGGGGTCATCTGAAGGCAATTGTCTATGCTGTAAAGATACGAGATGTGCAGCAACTGAAACTACGGATACTGGAAGCCTGTGCTAGCATTTCCTCTGCGGTGTTGCTATCAGTGTGTGAAGAGTGGGAGAAGAGGGTTGCATTGACAATCCAACACAATGGGCAGCACTTTGAACACATTTTATAAGTGGTCAGAAACTTGTAAATAACTCATGAAAGAATAAAGTACCGTTAAAACCAAGCACACGATTGTTTTTCTTGTGAAATTCTCGATAAGTTTGATGTGTCACATGACCCTTTCCCATTGAAAAAACTGAAGTTGGATACAAAATGGCCAACTTCAAAATAGCCACCATGGTCAACACCCAGCTTGAAAAGTTTCCCCCCTCCCATATACTAATGTGCCACAAACAGGAAGTTAATATCACCAACCATTCCCATTTTATTTAGGTCTATCCATATAAATGGCCCACCCTGTACTTCCAGTAATCCGGCACATTTGTATTTTCCTTATTACACAAAGTTTGTTACAAAAACAAAACTAAAAAGATGAAACAAGTTTATTGTAAACATCCTACACGTAGCTCTATAGCTCACAAAAAGTATAAAAATACATTAAAAAAAGGGTACAATACAATAGCAGTGCCCAGTATTATCATATAGTGCCCTAATGTACATAATCTGGCCAAAAGTATGTGGACCCCGACCATCACACCTATATGAGCTTGTTCGACATCCAATTCCAAAACCATGGACGTTAATATGGAGTTGGGTCCCTTTCGCAGTTATAACAGCCTCCAACCTTCTGGGAAGACTTTCCATAAGGATTTAGGGTGTTTGTAAGAATTGGTACCCATTTGTGTGGCCCGGCACTGATGTTGGGGGAGACGGTCTGGCTCGCATACAATAGGTCTATAGCCGCCTTTTTAAGGCCCTGTCACACTGGTCAATTATCAGGCAAACGAGCGTTCATATGATTGCTCGTTCCTGATCATTGCCGTGTATAAACAGGGCAACGATCAGCCGACGAACAAGCAAATGCTCGCTCATCGGCTGATCGTATCGTTTATGCTGCAAGAAATATTATCATTTACGGCAGCACATCTCCCTGTGTAAACAAGGACGTACTGCCCACATGATGGAAATGTATGGGGATGAGCGATCACAGTAACAGTCGCTCATCCCCATACATAGCTTCTTGTGAAAGGAGCAAACGAGCGCCGATCAACGAGCAGTCTCATACATCGGTGCTCGTAGAATTGGCAAGACTCTACAACGCTGTATTCAGAATGTCACCGCGTCTCCAAGACCCAGTGATGTACTATGCAACATTCCCATAGATGTAATAACTCTTTTTCCATGCGGGACCCCCAGTTCATTCACATATTTGAAAGATATCACATACCGGATTTTTGCAGATACCGCACAAGTCATTTCCTCCTATGAATATCGTCAGGAGTTTCCAGTCCTCTGTATAATTAATTAGCTAGACAAGAAGAATACAGAAAAGTTACCAGAGGCACACGGTTGTTCTTTTTGTTAGATTTCTGATTATCTAATTGGCTAAAATAAAATCAATGTTAATGAGTGAATGCCTATTGTTACAGTATTCATAATAATCTTGTCACTAGGTGGCGCTGTTCTCTTGCAGGTTGTTTGTTGATCAATGCAGACAAGGTGGGGTCATTGAGATTTTTTGTTTTTACAACAGCTTTACAGAGTATTTATTGGAAAATATCATGGAAATCAAGGTCAAGGCTGTATGGTGGGCTTGCGACAGCAACACAGCACTAAAATAATAATTGATGCTAGGGGTCTCGGGCAGCCACTTATCTCCCTCTCTCAATAGAAATATCATGCCTATTCAGTTGAGCCAAATAATTTCGCTGTCTGGCCAGCATAAGCTGTTTGGGTTAGCAGCATGCCCTATTGATGCCAGCTGATTTGGCCAAAAAGCCATGTGCTGCTTTTTAGGAAGATAATCTAACGGGGTCTTCTTATTCTATTTTACTTGTTAAATCACGTAAGACAATATATATATGATACGGTGACACTTCGGTTGTTTCCAGATCTGATCTTCAATGCTTTAGCCTGCACAAATCCTACGGGCATCTCAACTGGCATGGACGATCACAGAAGGCGGAACGCGTAGCGTGCGGGAAACCCTTAATTGTACTCACTCTAAAGTTGTGCATGGTTTTTGTCTTATTCACCAGTAACTTGGCCTGATCAAGCATATCACTGCAAAACAAGGGAAGACGGTCAATAGAAAAGTTACTTGTAGATGCAACCGTTCATGCCGGTCTAGGAAATCTTAGTGCACATTCAGGAATATAAGTCCGTAGCGGAATATCACAATATTCTTGAGATTTACTGTTCTTATTCACTAATCTTATTCACTATGAGAGACCATCTTAATATGGCCATAGACGACGGAAGGTGTTGCGACCTACCGACCAAGTCCCAAAGACATGAGACCATGCCATAAGTCGACATATGGTGCCCTATACTAACAAGTCTTTGTCTTTGTCCAATGAGCAGTCCATCAATCCAACCCAGATTTATTATCATTCTCAGTAAAGATCAATGTAATTCTTTTATAAAAGTGATTGACTGGGTTGTAAAATGTTTCCCTGCAGATGGTGAATCATGGTCATCCTAATAATTCACCATGTCAGTGACCCAAGCGTTTCCCTCCAGAGTGGACAAAATAGTTTAGGCTCTGAGTGTGTACGTTAGTTATATTGTCTCTAACTCTGGTGATCTAGGGTAGTGCATGGGTAAATATTGGATTCCCTGGTGGTCTAGGGTAATGTTCCCCTCCTTGGGGGTCTAGGGTAGAGGAATGGGTTCATATTTCATTCCCTGGTGGTCTAGGACAATATCCTCTTCTTTGGTGGTCTTCTTGAGAAGTAGATTGAGTTCATATTTTATTCATAAGTGGTCTAGCGTAGAAGAGGAAGCTAATACCTGGTGGTCTAGGGCAGTTTTTCTAAAGTTTTAGGATCTACTTAGTATTAGACAGGTGATCAGTGGATCATGAAATGCCGTAGGTGTGATATCTAAGGAATATCCCCAAATCATGACCTGTTGGGGGGACTTGAGGACTGGAGTTGAGAAACACTGGTCTAGGGTACAAAAGGGGCAACTATTTTATTCCATGGTGGTCTAGGGTAAAAGAAGGGGTTAATAACCGGTAGTCTGGTGGCTTACTCATTTCCCCAGGTTTCAGCGATGCATTTTGTGGTGTCCCCTCTATGATAGGAAGCAGAACATGATCGCGTTCAGCTTCCCTCCCTGACCTGATCTCCCCCCCCCCCCCGGACTCCGGTCTATAAGATGCAAAGATTTTTTAAGTAAGATTTTAGCATACGAAAAAGTTTAGTTAAAAAAATATGGTGTGTTTCTTTTACTTACAGAGATATTTACATTTCACTACAAAAGTGACAACAGGAAGTGTGGCCATATTGGTTATCAACATGGACGTAGTTTTTCAGAAACTGATGGTAGAACTTTGTTAGGGCCTGTTCGCTTTCCGTTCCGGGGTTCCGTCGGAGGTTTCAGTCGGGTGAACCCTGCAACGGAAAGTCAATCTGAAACCACAGCTTCCGTTTCCGTCACGATTGGTATCAATGGGGACTGAAACGGAAGCTGTGGTTTCAGTTTGACTTTCCGTTGCGGGGTTCACCCGACGGAAACCTCTGACGGAACCCCGGAAACGGAAAGCCAACGGTGATGTGAACAGACCCTTACTGATAGAAGAGGCTGATAAATTATAGTTTGACCATCAGTTTCTGAGAAGTTAATTCAAAAGTGACAACCAATATGGCCGCACTTCCTGTTGTCTAAAAATGGTCGCCGCAATAAAGCAGGAAAAAACGAATATATCTCGGTATATAAAATCACCAAACTTTGGCTGCTTTCACTTCTGCTTCAGTGAATCTCGAATGTGAGAGCCCATTTATTCACTTCACTTGAAAGTGCCCACCTCACTAAGGATGGCCCCAAAACAGGCCACTCTTTGGATCAATGCAGGTCCCAATGGCCAAACCCCCACCGATCAGTGTTTTATTACAGGTCCTATTGATATGACCTATAACACAAATTTAGGAAAGCCCCTTTAAGGAGTATTACATGAAGTCATCCAGGGGCTCTCTGTATGGATTATGGCAATATAAAGAGTGAATAAGAAGAATAGTAATGCCCTTTTTTACGTACTCTGCTTTTGCTCCAGGAACGGCCCGGTTCAGCCGTGCATTAGGTAAATGATGAGATCCCCTTTTTGTCGAGTACCCTTGTATATTAGGGTTAAACAGCCGGAGGATGTCTGTAAAACAAAAACTTTTTGTAACGTTGCAAATTAAATTTTTCACCTATTTCCCCCACCACTCAGCTCCTTCGTAAGTTATTGCCCCCTTAATGTCATTCGATACATTGACCCAGAGGGTCTACACATTTTAATTTCATGATATGGAGCCCAATAGAAAAAATGACAATAGTTTCCCCTGCCGCAACATCGTGGGACAGGATGGGCCGGCACTTACTGCCCTCTCTTACCCCCTCTCCTTGTTTGCAGGTGTCAACCCCTTCATCATTTCTTTTGCTTAGGCCCCATGCACACAACCATAAAAATCGCCTGTAACTGCGGACCGTAATTTCGATCCGCAATTACGGACCCGTTCACTTCTATTGACCACGGACACCTTCCCGTATATTTGCGGGAAGGTTTCCAGGCCGTAGAAGTGTACAGCAAAGGTTAGGACATGTCCATTCTTTTGATTTTTACAGGTCGTGTTCCCATACTTTGGCTGCCAGTGGCCGTAATCGTGGGCCATGATTACGGGCATGGCTATGTGCATGGGGCCTTAGAAAGGGGCAACCCTGTTCTGGCTCACACAGATCATAGGAAAGCGAGACATTTCTAACCATAGCTGGTCCTCCATTTTGATACTGATGGGGTCTCTTATTGGCGCTAGTTCATGGCACCCCCCTTTCAACCGAAGCAAGAGGGCCTGGTGCTTTTTGGACCCCACCTGCATCCCCTGTAAGACAGAATGGTGGCATGACCATCAAGCTAGTTGCCCTTTCCTTTGTTTGCATTGGAGAGAGTAAGCCCGGAAAAGTGGACGTTTCTAATGTGTTGCTAAAGAGGAAAAGTATACAGCAAAAGTGGAGCCGCGCTTTAAAGGGAACCTGTCAGCAGCATTTTACCTATTAAACCCGCAATACCAGGTGGTAGTGGGTGAGAAATCATATTTATGTCACCTCTAATTATCTTCTAAGTAGCTCTGTACCTTTTAGTATTCAGTTTTTTAGTGTTCCCGCGCCGTATGCTAATGAGCACAAGTCATATCTTCATTCCTCCAGCCTTTCCGACTTTACCTCGCCTCCGTACTTTTTATTGACAGCTCCTCGCCTCCCCCCAGCACACATGAAATCCTGCGCTTGCGCATCGATGTGCTGTTCTGGTGCATGCGCGCAACGGGACACCATAGCGGCGAATGCGCAGTAACTAGATTTGAGTTCCGGACGAAGCAGAGAAGGGTGTCGGACCATACATGATGGGCACATGCGCGCTATCTCAGACGAGATTTTGCCATTCAAGGTAGGCCAGTTTACAGAGGTGGGCGGGCATAAGAAGAGGAAAGAACAAGACTGCCGGATTATTACCATAAAAGTCGCAAAATGTTTGTGGACCGTTATTTACGATCGGAGGAGGAGTTTAGGAGAGGGGATAACTGCAATAAATTTTTTACAGCAGCGGCCAGTGAGGGGTGAGTAGAGTTCAATAGGTGAAATTCTGGTGACAGGTTCCCTTTAAGGCGTCGGGACTCCATTCGTGGGTTCCATCGGATCTTTCCATCAGGGGAACCCATGACCGGAATCCATAGGTTTCCGTTTGCATCACCATTCATTTCAATGGTGACGGATCCAGTGCAAATGGTTTCTGTTTGTCACTGTTGTGTGAGGATTCCATTGTTTTGATGGAATCAATAGCGCAGTCGACTACGGTATTGATTCTGTCAACACTACGGAACCCTTACACAACGGTGACAAACAGAAGCCATTTGCACCAGATCCATCACCATTGAAATCAATGGTCATGCAAACGGAATCCTATGGTTTCCGTTTGTTTCAGTTTGGATTCCGTTCCTGGGTTCCCCTGATGGAAAGGTCCGACAGAACCCATGAACGGAGTCCCGACGCAGATATGAACGAAGCCTAAAGGGGGTTTTACACTGGCGATTATCGAGCAGACAACCGTTCATATAAGGCTCGTTGCCGATAATTTCCCTGTGTAAACAGGGCAACGATCAGCAGATAAACGAGCAAACGCTTTATCTGCTGATCGTATAGTTTTAAAAAGTAAAATATTCTGGTTGTCGGCAGCTCATCCTGGTGTGTAAACAGGGAGACGTTATGCCGACATGATGATAATGTGTGAGGACGAGTGATCGGAGTAACGACCACTCGTCCCCAACCATCCTTGTGACAGGAGCAACCGAGCACCGATCAACGAGTTGTCTCGTTGATCGGCGTTCACTGCACCGGCCAAAATCGGCTGGTGTCATAGGGCCTTTAGAGGGGTAATTACTCTCTATTTTAGGAGATACACAATCTAAAATTGTCAAAGCCTCACCCTTTGTATTATCCCCACTGAATGGCAATTAAAAAGGAAAAATAAGGGGGCAGACCGTTTTTATTTTTGGTAAAGTTACCGTTTCAATGTTACGAATATTCCATAGATACATACTTGCCAGTGTGGTTGTGTTACTGAGGTCTCCATCACCACCGATGCTAATAGAAGGAAGAGTAACAGGGTTAATAGGCAGAACATGAATTGTGTATTTTGTAAATTGGCAAAGTTTAGAATGTGCAAATTTTAAGGTGAAGGGACATTTTTACGAAAAAAATAATAATTCAAAAACATTTTCTTAAAAGGACCAAAGTAATTTTGAACAATTTCCAACATGTCTTAGAGATATCTCATAAGCTGCTGTGATTAGTGAAGTTGGATGCGGAGACCCCCACTTATCACTGAAATGAAGCAGCGGCCGGGATCTGATAAGCATTGTGCCCCTGTTGCCATTGGTCAGTTCTCTTTGGATAACACAGACACCATGGGCATGGTGCTCAGAAAACCTCAGCACCCAGACCCCAACCAAAAATTACGTCAAAGGTTCTGCAAAATGACAATGGTCCTGCCCACTGAAAGTTCCAATATTTTTGGGGGGATTAGGAAGCATGGACGAAAGTCAAATAAAAGGCAACTCTTATACCCGTTACAATTAATGAAACACATTTCCACTGGTGGGAGCGGATTGTTTTGGTAGCATAGTCATGATAATGATCATTAATAGTTATTATTACGTCTATGGCCGGTTTAATAATCAGAATTTTACCAATTTGGAAATCGTTACAATCTTGTTTATTGTACCGGACAATTGACGAGATTTTTTTTCGATCACTCTCACCTCCAGGATAATCCACGATACTCAGTCACCACATCTAAAACATCTAGAACGAAAGCGCCGGCACCGTTACCTGCCTGTGATAGTAACGACAGTGAGAATTATTCACGATGTTACCGCTATTATAACAGCGGTATTCCGGTTACTTATTAATATATTGTCCGTTTTGACTGAATAGAATGAAATGAATTGGACTAATATGGCATCAGTTATGTGACCCCCCCCCCCCCACACATCATGTGACCCTGGTATTTAGTAAGTAGCCGTGTATATGACTTAGCATATGTCCCGGGACAATATAAAAGGACACATCCATAAACTAACTGAATAGGACTAATTGTAAAATAATGATTATTATTATTTTAGTTATTGCAGTAACTATTTTACTGTGTGTATTTACTTGTATAACATGGCTGCCTGTCTCTAGATAAGATAACTTTATTAATCCCTGGAGGGAAATGACAGTATTGCAACAGCTCCTAGCACAGACAAAAACAGAACAATAGCAGTTAAACATCAATACACATAGACTAGAAACATATTCACAATCATAAATAAACAGTAACACAACACATACACAGGATGGTCTGAATTGTAAATTAACTTTGTCACTATGTAATGTCTGATATTGTTTGTTTCATGTTCCCTGTAAATTGTAAAGTGCTGCGTAATAGGTTGGCGTTATATAAATAAAGATTACTATTATTAATGCATATTATTTACAAATTATCCACATTAAAAATTATAATACTAAAAATAAAATAATAAGTTAATAACTTCTAACACAATCCCCACTAAAAAATTATATTCCCATAAAAATAGGTGACGTATAACATGGCTGCCTGTCTCTAGGTGATGTATATAACATGGCTGCCTGTCTCTAGGTGATTTATATAACATTGCTGCCTGTCTCTAGGTGATTTATATAACATGGCTGCCTGTCTCTAGGGGATGTATATAACATGGCTGCCTGTCTCTAGGTGATTTATATAACATAGCTGCCTGTCTCTAGGGGATGTATATAACATGGCTGCCTGTCTCTAGGTGATTTATATAACATGGCTGCCTGTCTCTAGGTGATTTATATAACATGGCTGCCTGTCTCTAGGGGATGTATATAACATGGCTGCCTGTCTCTAGGTGATTTATATAACATGGCTGCCTGTCTCTAGGGGATGTATATAACATGGCTGCCTGTCTCTAGGTGATTTATATAACATGGCTGCCTGTCTCTAGGGGATGTATATAACATAGCTGCCTGTCTCTAGGTGAGGTATATAACATGGCTGCCTGTCTCTAGGTGATTTATATAACATAGCTGCCTGTCTCTAGGTGATTTATATAACATAGCTGCCTGTCTCTAGGTGATTTATATAACATGGCTGCCTGTCTCTAGGTGATGTATAACATGGCTGCCTGTCTCTAGGTGATGTATAACATGGCTGCCTGTCTCTAGGTGATGTATATAACATAGCTGCCTGTCTCTAGGCGATGAATAACATGGCTGCCTGTCTCTAGGTGATGTATAACATGGCTGCCTGTGTTTAGGTGATGTATATAACATGGCTGCCTGTCTCTAGGT
Organism: Rhinoderma darwinii; assembly: GCF_050947455.1. Taxonomy (NCBI): domain Eukaryota; kingdom Metazoa; phylum Chordata; class Amphibia; order Anura; family Rhinodermatidae; genus Rhinoderma; species Rhinoderma darwinii. The sequence goes on from NC_134690.1 coordinate 401,599,265, forward strand.
GAGGTATATAACATGGCTGCCTATCTCTAGGTGAGGTATATAACATAGCTGCCTGTCTCTAGGTGATTTATATAACATGGCTGCCTGTCTCTAGGTGATGTATATAACATGGCTGCCTATCTCTAGGTGATTTATATAACATGGCTGCCTGTCTCTAGGTGATTTATATAACATGGCTGCCTGTCTCTAGGTGATGTATATAACATGGCTGCCTGCCTCTAGGTGATGTATATAACATGGCGGCCTGTCTCTAGGTGATTTAAATAACATGGCTGCCTGTCTCTAGGTGATTTATATAACATAGCTGCCTGTCTCTAGGTGATTTATATAACATAGCTGCCTGTCTCTAGGTAATTTATATAACATAGCTGCCTGTCTCTAGGTGATTTATATAACATGGCTGCCTGTCTCTAGGTGATGTATATTACATGGCTGCCTGTCTTTAGGTGATGTATATAACATGGCTGCCTGTCTCTAGGTGAGGTATATAACATGGCTGCCTGTCTCTAGGTGAGGTATATAACATAGCTGCCTGTCTCTAGGTGATTTATATAACATAGCTGCCTGTCTCTAGGTGATGTATATAACATGGCTGCCTGTCTCTAGGTGATTTATATAACATGGCTGCCTGTCTCTAGGTGATTTATATAACATGGCTGCCTGTCTTTAGGTGAGGTATATAACATGGCTGCCTGTCTCTAGGTGAGGTATATAACATGGCTGCCTGTCCCTAGGTGAGGTATATTACATGGCTGCCTGTCTTTAGGTGAGGTATATAACATGGCTGCCTGTCTCTAGGTGAGGTATATAACATGGCTGCCTGTCTCTAGGTGAGGTATATAACATGGCTGCCTGTCTCTAGGGGATTTATATAACATAGCTGCCTATCTCTAGGTGATTTATATAACATGGCTGCCTGTCTTTAGGTGAGGTATATAACATGGCTGCCTGTCTCTAGGTGAGGTATATAACATGGCTGCCTGTCTCTAGGTGAGGTATATAACATGGCTGCCTGTCCCTAGGTGAGGTATATTACATGGCTGCCTGTCTTTAGGTGATGTATATAACATGGCTGCCTGTCTCTAGGTGAGGTATATAACATGGCTGCCTGTCTCTAGGTGAGGTATATAACATAGCTGCCTGTCTCTAGGTGATTTATATAACATAGCTGCCTGTCTCTAGGTGATGTATATAACATGGCTGCCTGTCTTTAGGTGATTTATATAACATGGCTGCCTGTCTCTAGGTGATTTATATAACATAGCTGCCTGTCTCTAGGTGATGTATATAACATGGCTGCCTGTCTCTAGGTGATTTATATAACATAGCTGCCTGTCTCTAGGGGATGTATATAACATGGCTGCCTGTCTCTAGGTGATTTATATAACATGGCTGCCTGTCTCTAGGTGATTTATATAACATGGCTGCCTGTCTCTAGGTGATGTATATAACATGGCTGCCTGTCTCTAGGTGATTTATATAACATGGCTGCCTGTCTCTAGGCGATGTATAACATGGCTGCCTGTCTTTAGGTGATGTATATAACATAGCTGCCTGTCTTTAGGTGATGTATATAACATAGCTGCCTGTCTCTAGGTGATTTATATAACATGGCTGCCTGTCTTTAGGTGAGGTATATAACATGGCTGCCTGTCTCTAGGTGAGGTATATAACATGGCTGCCTGTCTCTAGGCGATGTATATAACATGGCTGCCTGTCTCTAGGCGATGTATATAACATGGCTGCCTGTCTCTAGGCGATGTATATAACATGGCTGCCTGTCTCTAGGTGATGTATAACATGGCTGCCTGTCTCTAGGTGAGGTATATAACATGGCTGCCTGTCTCTAGGTGAGGTATATAACATGGCTGCCTGTCTCTAGGCGATGTATATAACATGGCTGCCTGTCTCTAGGTGATGTATATTACATGGCTGCCTGTCTCTAGGTGAGGTATATAACATGGCTGCCTGTCTCTAGGTGAGGTATATAACATGGCTGCCTGTCTCTAGGTGAGGTATATAACATGGCTGCCTGTCTCTAGGTGAGGTATATAACATGGCTGCCTGTCTCTAGGCGATGTATATAACATGGCTGTCTGTCTCTAGGCGATGTATATAATATGGGTGCCTGTCTCTAGGCAATGTATAATATAGCTGCCTGCCTCTAGGCAATGTATAACATGGCTGCCTGTCTCTAGGTGATATATATATAACATGGCTGCCTGTCTCTAGATGATATATATAACATTGCTGCCTGTCTTTTCATCAGTCAATCCCCCACCTATTAGTAAGTGATTTAATTTCCCAACGATTTGCTGCCACTTACAATGATGAGAATACTCCTCTAAGTTATGTCTATGCAGATGTTGTAATATACATAACAAGGAGAAACTTCAGACCAGGAAAGTAACAATGGCTGGTGTCCTACAAGGTCTGACGTGACTCACAATAGTATATATGTATAACGTAAGAGGAAACTTTACTAAAAGTATATAACCTACTAAAAAATGTCCTAAAATATCAGTACTTACAGTAATCGAGTCTCCCAGCGCAGCAATAACTTTAAAGTCTGCCGGCCTCAAGCTGTGAACTAAATCCAAACTGTGTTAACTTGGTCTCATTATAAGATCAGGAGATTCACAACAACAACATATACAGCCAATCATACCTAAAAGAAAAAACATATTTCTGCACAGGTTTTTCCCCAATTATTAGTAGTTTTTTGTTTGTTTTTTAGCCAGCAGGTGGCGCTGAGGTTTGAATCTGTGTTCACCGCTATTCTTTCCCAGCCATAATTTATCTATAGCAGCCCAAAACATAAAACCAAACTTGCTGGAAAAAAACGAGCCTCTCTGAACTCCTGGAAGTACAGACGATCCTCCTGGGCGACACGTCCGCACTCCTGACACCCGGGGTAACAAGGACCCCAGGATGTTATGTGTGGCGGCAACTGGGAGTGAAGAGGACTGCACAGCGCAGGGGCGAGGAGAGGGAACCGTGGGTCTGGTCTGAAAATACTTTGGGATCTGTTTTTATTCTGGGGTAAATATTTATTCTGGAGTCTGGTCTGGTTTCTGAATTTATTATGGGGTCTGCATTTATTTTGGGGTCTGGTCTCTGGTTTATTTATTTTGGGGTCTGGTCTGGGGTCTGTATTTATTCTGGGGTTTGTATCTATTTTGCGGTGTGGTTTGGGGGTCTGAATTTATTTTGGGGTCTGGTCTGGAGTCTATTTATCTTTGGATCTGGTCTGGGGTCTATTTATTTTGGGGTCTGCATTTATTTTTGGATCTGGTCTGGGGTCTATTTATTTTGGGGTCTGTATTTATTCTGAGGTCTAGTCCAGGGGGTCTGGTCTGGCATCTGTATTTATTTTGGGGTCTGAATTTATTGCTTTACATTTTTGGCCAGGTGCTCATGAGATCTGCCAACTATTCTATAGTAACTTTACCTATAATGTCAGCCCTCATAGCTGCTCATGAATATTCATTAGAGGTTCCTCCCCTGTCCAGCCCTTATTAAGCAGCTTCCTCTGCATGCTGAATGCTGATTGGCCCAGCCCATCATGTGACCTCACATATACCACAGAACTCCATCTTTTAGACTCAGTCAAACAACTTAGACTCCCTTGAGAAAACATTGTAGCATAACATTAATTGTGACGCTCCTTTAAATGTAACTTTTTCTATACATTGTGGTAACATTTTTCTTTTCATGACAATAGTTGTCACAGCTCCGCCCCACTTACCTGCTTCCTTGCTTATCACAGAGGCATTAAACGAACCTTTACGTATATAATTGCTCTAATATTTATGCCCTGACTGGGGGTCACATCATAGCCCAGCACTTACCTGATGTTGGGACTGTCGCTGAGGGGGCCAGATTTGTGCATGTGAAATTGGAGCCTTGTACCCGCGGCTGTAAGAACGAGGCGAGTACTTCAGTAGGAGCATAAAAAACTTTCACATAATACAAGCAATTTTATTTAAAGTGAATCTCAACCTTGGAAACCATTACCAGGTGATATTCCCTAATGGACATTATTGGAAAATTCCTTTAAATTTAGGGGGTGAAATCATTAATAATAATGTGCAGGTAGGTCAAATTCCCCTTGTTGTCTCTGGGGGTCTGATTATAGATCATGTTATATAGCAGACTGTATATTAGGGAATGTGTCCACTAGGTGGAGCTCCAGAGCAGATGTGGATTATTCTTCATCGTACGACAGGTGATCTTACCTGCGCTCGACTCTCTTTAACCTGCGTCATGTCCTGCAGCCACATGTATGGACTGTTCTTATGTGTGTTCAAGAAGACAGAATCCTGTGTGTGAAACACGGCACAAGACATTAAACCATAGCAGAATATTACATTATTGACCTATATATGGCTGCACACAATTATAAGCATTGGCGTCATGTTCAGTGTCATATGCTGTAATCTCTGCAGTGTCAGCTGCTTTTTAACTCTGCTCAATTAGTGTAGTGACTCTAACTTAGCTATAGTATCTGCTAGGATTCTATGGGAGTCAAAACACATCTTATTTCAGAGGCTCAGACTGTTTCATAACTTTGTTTCTGCCTCCCTCATGCTTTACACTGCAGCTCTGATTGGCTGCTCAGCAGGAAGTCAGGGGATATGGACCTGATTATAAACAGTGTAACAAGGGAATAAAGACAGAGACTCTAGTGGTAAGTGATTTGCTCATCTTCGGGGCTGTACCCAGAAATCCATTTATTTATTTATTCCATATTTAATCAGAATTTTATAATTCCACGCATGTAAATATCCTAAATGGGGGGCACTTACTTATCAGAGCTTACCTGCTGTGAGCATTGCACTTCATAGACGTCCCCATAGGTGTCAATGTTTTTCTTCTCAGAATCAACCTGCAAAATCCTTTATATTATATGGAAATACGTTCAGATGCTCAACTCTTCAATGTAAATTGTATTATTACTTCTTTACAAGCAGTTTGTGGACATGGTAAATATCGTTTCTACCTTTGACTGAGCTATAATACATTGCAAGAGTTAACAGCCTTCATAGTCCCATGACAACACTTCCTGACTGTGCTCTGGTGGTTGACACTGTCTTAGGGACATTGTATATAGACCCAAATAACTATAAATATACATTTTGTGAACATTGTAAATAACGTTTTTGTTGTAGACTCAGAATAATTGCATAGCAAGGGTTAACAGCCTACATGTCCTCATGACAACACTTCCTGACTGTTCTCTGGTGGTTGACACTGTCGTAGGGACATTGTATATAGACCCAAATAACTATAAATATACATTTTGTGAACATTATAAATACAGTTTTCGTTATAGACTGAGAATAATACATTGCAAGGGTTAACAGCCTACATGTCCTCATGACAACACTTCCTGATTATACTCTGGTGGATCACACTGTCATGGGGACATTTTATAGACCCAAATCACCCAGTCTACATCTATAGACTCACAAAATGTCAGGATGTGTGCATTGATATGAATAGTGATTTACATCCCCCAAGGTTAAACAAGTTCAAAGCACCGACAGGAAGTGTTGCCATAGGGAACAGTAGCAGAAGAGTCAGACTTGTGAGCTATATGTTTTTCTATGACGTTTCTGGCAGTTCTGAACACTTGCACGACCCCAATCTACCCCATTATTCCAGGTCTGGACTCGGATCGCGCAGAACTCACCATGCGGAGCACAGGGTGTAAGGCCACGGTGAAATCTTCCCTTGTGTCATATCTCTCTGAGCTTATCAACTTCTCCAGGGCAGACTGGAAAATAAAGATCTTAAGTTAGTGCCCTCGCATGTCCCCAACACACCGTCCAGTTCTACTATTCATTTTCTCCATCCTTGTAACCAGTGAAGATACGGGGGACGTTTAATGAAAGAGGAGGAATCTGGAGAAGTTCTAGAAGTCATGAAAGGTTACATCATGTTCTCGTCAAATCTAAAGGGGGTATCCTGGATTAGGAACACATGGCTGCTTTCTTACAAAAACAGTGCCACACCTGGTCACAGGCTGACTGTGGTATTGCAGCTCATCCCTATTATTTTCAATGGAGCGGAGCTGCAATACCAGTCACAACCCAAGGACAGGTGTGGCGCTGTTTCTGGAAAAAAGCCATGAAGCCATGTTTTTACAATCCTTTTAAGTTTTGGCCTCATTATACCAGTGGGCTCCAACCTGTGGCTCTTCAGCTGTTGAATAACTACAACACCCAGCATGCTGGGAGTTGTAGTTATGCAACAAATGGGTGTAGCCACAGGTTGGAGCCCACTGCCTAAAACAACAACAATAATGAAAATAACAATACACAAAAATATTTATTACCCCTTAATGACCGCCAATACGTGTTTTCACGGTGATCATTAAAGGTACTTATGCCACGGCGCTGTGACGTAAGTGCCGGTATGGTGTCCCGTGCCGGCTGGAGCGGCTGTCTGGTGGCCTGAAGACAGCCGGACTGCTGCTCTAATGGACGGGATCAAAGTTTTCTCTTCAAACCCGCCCCTTTAACCCTTTAGATGCCATGCTCAATACCTCCCTCACCACATCGGCACCCCCAGAGGATGATCGCGGGGGGCCAAAGGTTTTTAATGGCAGCTGGGAGCCTTATAAAGACCCCCAAAGTCTGCCTTCAGTGTATGCCTATTAGGTCCTGCCAAAAGCATAATTCACTGACAAATAAACTGAAGACCCACAGTGGGACTAAAAGAAAGTAAAAAGAAGTTTAATCAAGTTTTTAATTTAAAAAAAATAAGCCCTCGAACAGCCAAGTGGGTAGAAAAACAAAAAAGTTACCGCTCTTAGAATATGGCAGCACAAAAACAAATACTTTTACAGAATAAGGCTCCATGGACACGACCGTAAAGTACGGTCCCCGGTTTTACGGACCCATTCAGTTCTGTTGGTCCCAAAAAAAAGTTAATAAAAGTTAATCAATAAATTCTAACATTAAATTTAGTCTGGTCACTGAAGGGTTAATGAGCACTGTAGTCGATACTGATAATGGGCACTGCTATAGCTTGGGACCATTTTATGGGCACTGATACGTTGCTGGCACAATTGTATGGACACTCCAAGAGCTGGTGCCCACTTTTTGGGCACATAAATGGGTTTAGCCCTGCTGTATGCCAACTGTCCTACAAGAAGAGTTATTGGCACTTCTACGTGGTTGGGACTACTGGATGGGCACTTCTTATAGTTGGTCCTCAGAGAAAGAAAACTTGTAAAGATATGTTGGTCTCTGGTGGAGGGCACCAAACTGAATCTTTGCCCCGGGGTGGAAGAAAATCTAGCTTCACCCCTACTGATGGGATAGGAGAATGGGGTCAACCTGAGCTGCACCCTCCCCAGTGATCCCATATAGAAGTGGACTCTATAGTGTGTGCCCCCTTGATTGGCTGGTCCCCGTCCCCACACAAGGGACATATATCACACCACAATTACATAACCCACAATATCTCCTGGTTACTAAAAGTCAGATGTGGAGTAGGAGGACGCTGGACTTTGCCTTGAGATGATCAGATAAAGGGAATTAATATTATCTCCAGTGTCTATGACTCCTCTCGTCTTTGATTCTGGTGATACTGGTGGAGCAGGTTTTATCTCCTCAGGATGCTCCAAGTCTGAGATGGAGTTCTAGATATATTATATAATGTGTTTATCAGAGGAGACCAGAGAGCACGACGCGGAGGAGAAGTCCTTGGGGCTCGGTCAAAGGATCCGACATAGATATCATAGCGATGGCTTTGAACTTGGGTCATGGAGAAGAATCCCTGGAGTGAGTAGCGTCGGTCAATATTTCCAAATGAAGGACTAACTCCACCCAAAGTTTATGTTCTCTGTATTACTATTATTATAACCCTAGTAAGGCTGGGTTCACACACACTATTTACGGACGTAATTTGGGCGTTTTAGCCCCGAATTACGTCCGAAAATGCGGCTCCAAAGCGTTGGCAAACATCTGCCCATTCATTTGAATGGGCTTTACGATGTTCTGTGCCGACGGTCATTTTTTTTTACGCGCCGCTGTCAAAAGACGGCGCGTAAAAAAGACGCCCGCGTCAAAGAAGTGCCTGTCACTTCTTGAGACGTAATTGGAGCCGTTTCCATTGACTCCATGGAAAAACAGCTCCAATTATGTCCGTAATGGACGCAGCGAAAAACGCCTGCACATGCAATTACGTCTGAAATTCAGGAGCTGTTTTCTCCTGAAAACAGCTCCGTAATTTCAGCCGTAATGGACGCTGCCGTGTGAACATACCCTAATACTGTGCCGATATGATGAAAGCTTAAAGGGGTTTTCCAATCCACAGAATATGTCATAAATGTCAGATGCGGGTCCCACCTCTGGGACCGGCACCTATCTCCAGAACGGGGCCCCCTAAACCCCGTTCTACCGCTCTGTCTTGTGGCTGAATCGTGTGATTTCCGACCATGAATTATAGAAACAGCGTAGCTCGCTGATCTACCCTGTTTCCGTAAGTATAGTTGTGAATGGCAGCATGCGAGCTCTGCTGTTTCCGTAATTCATGGTTGGGAATCACACAGAGCAGTAAAACGGGGTTTAGGGGGCCTCGTTCTAGAGAAATTGGATGCAGATCCCAGAGGTGGCACCCGCGTCTATCTGAGGCCCCACGCACACGACCGTGTTTTTCATCCATCCGTAAATACTGTCCATACATACGGATCCGTAATCATTTATAGTCATCCGTAAATCAGCCGCATATATGGAGGGGTGTCTGTAAATACGGTCCATAGTGCACCCATAATGCATCTGTATTTACGGATCCACAAAAGAACAGGGGAATCTAGGAACCCTAGATTCCTCCCCTGTTTTTTTCTGGATCCGTAAATACGGATACATTACAGATGTACTACAGACCGTATTTACAGACATCCGTAGCCGTCCGTAATTACGGAAGCTCCCGTAGACTTCAATGGGGAGTCTGTGCCGAAATTACGGACAAAAAAAGGACATGTTCTATAATTTCTCCGGCATGGACACCCATCAGTAAAAATACGGAAAGGTGTCCGTAGCCCATAGAAATGAATGGGTCCGTAATTACGGATGAAAAATACGGTCGTGTGCAGGGGGCGTTACATTTATGACGTCCTGTGGATATGTCATAAATGTCTCTGATGGGAAAACCTCTTTAAATGGTTATTTCCATTACACAAAGCGATGCCATTGCGCTATCACTTCGCGATCAGTGGGGTCCCGACTGCCAGGACCACGACCGATCCTGAGAATGAAGCTCTGACGTTATTCCCTGCAGGGCCACGTTCCCGGACAGAGAACTGCAGCATGGTCCCAGTCCTTGAATGCAGCTCCCTGCGCAGCCGGTGTCCGGGGGTGCCGCAGTGCGTGGAAATACAGTGAAGGTGCCGCAGGTTCTCAGGGTCAGTGGGGGTCCCGGCAGGTTGTCATCACTTTGTGTTATGGGGATAAGCCTATATTCATTATATAATGAAAAAGTTCTACAACTTCCTAAGACTCTGATCACAAGTTTCTCGTGGTTTCCGTTCACAACAAAAGCCACGACCCTCCCCCAGATCCGTCATACCACAGATACCACCGATGCCCGACGGACCCAATTGTCTTACAGCCGGTGTCCGTCAGTGTGACGGGAAGATTAGCAATGTATGCAGCACGATTTCTCCCGTCAAATCTTACGGAATTTGCAACGAAGCCTTCAAAGCAAATGTGAACAGCGTCATAAACATTGGCCACATTTACTAAACAGGTCACCGCAGCGAGACGTGCAAAAATGTTAAGTAAAATTTGCAAAATAACTTGGCAAATTTGAAAAGTTACGTGACAAGTGACCATGGTCTCCAAGAAGACTTCGTTTAAGACAAATTTATTAAGTAAATTCAGTGAATTGACTCTTGGGGCAAAACTTCATCCGATTTTACTTTCAGCCTGTTTGAGAATTCGCCAAATTTATTAAAAGCATGTGACATTTAATAAATTTGGCGCCATTAACTACAACTACCTTTTTCACTACGACTGGCGCAAAACACAACAGTAAATGCGGGTTTTCCTCATAATTGTCAAGATCTCTGCTTGCTGTAAGTAAAAGGAACATTTTTTTTTTTACATCTAGAAGCTGAAAATCCTTCCCGATTGAATACTTCTCACAGCTGAGGGTTTGTTACAATGGTATCCAGTCTACAGAATCCTCGGTGAGCTCAACAGTGCAGTCTCCAGACGGATAAATTTTACCTGCTCTGATACTTTGTAGCAAACTATCATTACAGGAAAGAGTTTGTGGCTGATGTGTTAAGCTCACAGAGCTGTCTAGACGGGATCTATCACATATCTGAGAGCTGTAGTTTATGGCACGTTGACATTTTTTAACCCAAAAATATTTTCCACCCCAAAAATATTTTCCACTGATACAATGTCATATAGTAAGTTTATCTCACCTGGAAGGAGAAGCGGTACATGGCTTTAGTGAAGTCTGAAGGTTTACTGAAACACTCGCAGGATTTCCTGAAACAAAACAAATATGGAAACCATCAGCAGCCAGGTATCTGGGGTAAAGAAATGAGGTTCGCAGATGAAAACCCAGCCCTGATCCTAAACAGGTTAAATCTAAATAATGATGAGTGCATTTGTAATTTCTTTGCTTTACTTATCTTTCTATGATACAATTTTCTATGCTCCATTCACTCCAAGAGCTGCATTCATAATTCTACAGGTTATATTAAAGGGATTGTTTACTTTGGACAATCCCTTTTTGTTAAGAGATTCCCTCAATCATAAGCTGATCACAAAGTGTCCTCTTGCTGGGACCCCAAGTGATCAGCTGTAATCTGCGGTAGAATCAAGCAGTAAGTGTTCCATTTCCCTGCAGCGCCACCACAGGGGAAATGACGCATTACATGGTGCACATTGAAATCATCTGATGGCTATCTTCCCCATTAACTTTTGGTGCAGCTGAATGTGCATGTTATTTCACTAGGGGATGTGAGATCAGCAGCTGCAGACAGATCTGCCAACAAAAATATGACCAGCCGTGTACTCCTGGACGTGCAGTGCAATTTGCGAGCAAAGAATCTCAGAGGCAGAAAACGCAAGTTTTACCACAAAGGTGATTTCTATTTGTCAATTAATTTGCATAAATACAAAATCGGAGTCCAATAAATTGAAGCAAAATCTCCAATGAATTTCTGTTTACTGGGGAAACAAAATCCTGAATCGGGACGAGCGATTTGCTGAAATTTTGTTGAAACTTTGAAGTTCACGGAACGTTTAATAATAACACTATAAAAATCAGACGATATGTTATAGACAAGATGATAAGGAGACTACAACCCACCTCATCTCAGCATTATCGGGATAGGACAGCGAAAGGCCACTCAGCAGCGTTAAATCCACCAAACTAATGAATGTTTTTGGAAGCTTTAGAATAGGAGAAAAAGTTAAGAAAATGAATCTTTGTAACAGTGGAATGTAAATGTGAAATCCAGCGTTTATTTTTCCCTTGAATAGAACAAATATCTTCTGGAAACCATCAGCAAGGAGGTCAATGGCTGCCAAATGTACAATGGGGTCCTATATTTGCTCTCTCAGCACATAAGCTGGGCATAATAGATATGAACGCAATCTAACACATGAATACCTGATGCTTATTAACATATGAATATGCAAATAGTCTGATTAACATATGAATTGTAAATATATTTATATTAATGCAGGAGGTATTAACGTTGTAATAATCTGATGTATGCCCCATCCACAATAGGACACCATCATGTGCTCTAAATACGGATTACAAACATATTTTAAGAATGACAGATCCATCAACAGCATCTTGTTGATGGTTTCTACAGTCAACTATTTAACATTTTATTTATATACACAAGTGAATAAAATAACAGTCTGCATATAATACTGTAGTGTTCTGGAGGTTATATAGTGAGTGAATATATATATATATAGTGGATATATGACCTCATGCCGTTTACCTCTTGATGTAAATAGTCTAGAGCCGCAGTCAGTTCTCTTATTGTGTTTCCGGTGTGGTCTTCCTGCATGAAATGAAAAAGATGATTTATTATTCCTAGGCGAAAAGTATTGATCTCACCGGTCCTGTTCTCTTGTTTTAATCTAAATAGGTCAAGAAATTCTGCGCTGATTTATTTTTTAATATATCTTTAGAGCTCAGTTATTCTGATACAAAGCTCCAGCTCTCCTGCAGATATAGAGTTGAATGAGAAAATTCTGTCTGCCTGCAGCCACCGCTAGGGGGCGCTCAGGAGATTACTGCATACAGTTTTATTATTGAGTTTAATGTATCACCAGTACGCGGGAAGCCTCAGATGCAGATGTGAACACAGCCTAAAAATCTGTCCAAACGAACAAACCAAATGAACCAGATAGGATTTATTTTTTAAATCGAGTGTACAGTCATCTTTAGTTTCGCATTTTTAATTATAATGGAATATTTCCAGTTTTTATTAAAATCCTATGAAAACTATTTACATGTGAATACAAAAATGCATTAATTTCCCCCCTATCTTCATCACCCGGGACCCCAGTTAAAGGGATTGTCTGGTTTAGTAAACCCTAAGAGCTACAAACGGCATCACTCTCTCCCTGGAGGACTGGGCACGTCTGTGCATTTCCTGGACAGCTCATTGATATGAATGGTCACTGTAATGCTTTATTTCTCCTGTAGGGGCGCTGCAGAGAAATAAAACACTTGCTGCTGGATTATCCCACAGTTTACAGTGAATTGCTGAGGTTAAGTAAGAACCTGCAATCTGCTTGTTGTCAGGGGACTCTCCAGAGATTGTTCAAAGTGGGCAAGCATTCGGATTTGGGGGAGGGGATTCAATATTTTTGCACATTTCTATGTAGTTTAATAACCATGCAGTTCGTTTATTTTTGCACCCCTGTTCCTGTTGGTGGCCCTCACCTGCCTGATAACACCATCGTGATAATTGATACGTTTTTCTGATTTTGGGAAACTTTTTTTTATTTTTTTATTTCTCTTGTTTACCTGAATGCAGAAGCCACATGGGTCTTCAGCTGCCACAAATATCAAGATCATCTTCCAGTCATTGGTGAGAGACATAGTCTAAGGAGTAGAAAGAGTTCTAATATGATATAAAGTACTTGACTAATTATTATTTTATTAAAAAGAACTTTAAAAAAAAAAAGAAGGAAAGGAAGTCAGAATAAGAGAAGGGAGAAGAAGAGGAACAAGAAAGAAGAAGAAGAGGAGGAAGAAGGAAGAGCAAAAAAAGAAAGAAGCAGAAGAAAGAAGACAGAGAAATGCAGACAAAAGAAGAGACAAGGAGAGAGAAAAGAAGACAAAAAAGAAAACGAGAGAAGAAGGGAAAGATGCAGAGGAGGCAAAGAGGAAGGAAGAAGAAAAAGTAAAGTAAAGACAAAAGAAAAAAGAAGAAGAAAAAGTAAAGTAAAGACAAAAGAAGAAAGAAGAAGAAATAGGGAACAGAAGGTGAACAAGAAAAAGAAAGTAGAGGAAGATTAAGGGCACGTTCAGACGTGGCAGAATTTTTCCGCTGCAGATTTTGCTGCAAATTCGTGGCAATGACATTTGCATATTTGACAGTTTGTTCAGACGTTGCAGATTTCGCAGCGGACTTGACACAGATTTCAGCCTTTGCATTGCAAAGCCTTAAATCCGCAGTGAAAATCCTCTGCTTCTCCGCTGGCAGCCATGCATGCTGCCGAATAAAAATTCTGCACCGCAGCCGATTTCCTGCCACGGCTTTTTCCACAACGACTGCACTAAGTTACATAAAAAGCCATAGAAAGTATTTTGAAAAAAGTCTGCTGTGGATTTCCACTGTGAACTGTCCGCAGCAGAATTTCACAGCAATTCCGCCACGTCTGAACGTGCCCTTAGGAAGAGCAAAAAATAAACATGTAGAAGAAAAAAGAGAAGACAAGTAAAAGCAAAAGAAAAAATAAGGAGATGAAAAAGAAGAAAGGAGAAGAGAAGATAGAATAGGTGAAGAAAACAAAGGAGAGGAAACAGATGATGGTGACTATTTGATGTACAAGTGAAATAAATCAGATATGAAGGAGCGAAAGAAGAAAGGAAAAGGATGAGGAGGAAGAGAAAAAGATGGAAGAGGGGAAGATGATGAGCAAGAATGATGAAGATGATCCATGATGAGTGATGATATGTGCAGTTGTTTTTTAATGTTACGTATTCATAGATATGTAAAGGAGTTGTCGAGGAGTTGTCATGGATGCTTTCTTAAAAAAAAAACAGCACCACACCTGTTCACAGGTTGTTTGTGGTATTGCAGCTCAGCCCTAGTCAATAAAGCGGAGTTGCAATACCAGACACAATCCATGGAGAGGTGTAGCACACTTTTTGGAAGAAAGCAGCCATGTTTTTCTAATCCTGAACAATTCCTTTAGAGATCAGCTGCACATTATAGTATCACACATCATGGATCATTACTGCATCATCATCATTCTGGATCGTCACTGCATCATCATCATCATCATCATCATTCTGGATCATCACTGCATCATCATCATCATTCTGGATCATCACTGCATCATCATCATCATCATCATCATCATCATCATTCTGGATCATCACTGCATAATCATCATCATTCTGGATCATCACTGCATCATCATCATCATTCTGGATCACCACTGCATCATCATCATCATTCTGGATCATCACTGCATCATCATCATCATTCTGGATCACAACTTCATCATCATCATCATCATCTTTCTGGATCACGACTGCATCATCATCATTCTGGATCACGACTGTATCATCATCATTCTGGATCATCACTGCATCATCGTTCTGGAACATCACTGCATCATCATCATCATCATTCTGGATCATCACTGCATCATCATCATCATTCTGGATCATCACTGCATCATCGTTCTGGATCATCACTGCATCATCATCATCATCATTATTCTGGATCATCACTGCATCATCATCATCATTCTGTATAATCACTGCATCATCATCATCATTCTGGATCATCACTGCATCATCATCATCATTCTGGATCATCACTGCATCATCATCATCATTCTGGATCATCACTGCATCATCATCATCATCATTCTGGATCATCACTGCATCATCATCATCATCATCATCATCATCATTCTGGATCATCACTGCCTCATCGTCATCATCATCATTCTGGATCATCATCATCATTCTGGATCATCACTGCATCATCATCATCATTCTGGCTCATCACTGCATCATAATTCTGGATCATCACTGCATCATCATCATCATTATTCTGGATCATCACTGCATCATCATCATCATTCTGGATCATCACTGCATCATCATCATCATTCTGGATCATCACTGCATCATCATCATCATTCTGGATCATCACTGCATCATCATCATCATTCTGGATCATCACTGCATCATCATCATCATTCTGGATCATCACTGCATCATCATCATTCTGGATCATCACTGCATCATCATCATTCTGGATCATCACTGCCTCATCGTCATCATCATCATCATTCTGGATCATCATCATCATTCTGGATCATCATCATCATTCTGGATCATTACTGCATCATCATCATCATCATCATTCTGGATCATCACTGCATCATCATCATCATCATCATTCTGGATCATCACTGCATCATCATCATTCTGGATCATCACTGCATCATCATCATCATTCTGGATCATCACTGCATCATCTGTTAAGTCTCAGCCTTTTCTCAATCTCATTAAATAAATGTGAAATGACATCTCATGGACTTACTGAACTTTTCTTGAGACTTTCCACCAGATTCTTGGCTTCATGTACCAGGTTGCTTTAACACAAATACCAATGTATGTTTTATATAACTAGAAAGCCCCATAGCTCCTCACCCTGATGATGATAATAATAATAATATTTCTTTATTACTTACCCCTGGGGGACCGGGGAAATATTGGATATTGAGTAATGCAATTTTTGTCCAACAACTATACAAGAGAAATGTAAAGTGGAGATGTTAAAATGATTTATTTGCATCTTGTCAGATTTGTGCAGATCTTCTTTAGAATTTTATTTTTTTAGCAGCGCTGCGGAGATAAGTCACACTGAGGTCACTGACTAATCATAAGCTTTATCGGCAGCCATGTTGTTTCATGTGACTGACCATTACTATTTGGAACATTTTATACATCTTCAAACACCCTATTAGAGAATTCTGAGTTACTAGAGCGAGAGATGTGGTTCAATAGCTTCTCTCATTGGAGACATCCAATTTATTTCAATAAAAATTGTGTAATGCTTAATTTACCCTGTGGTGGCGCTGCTGGAGAATTTAGCACTTACTGCCAGCTTACATCGATCACAGCTGATCGCTGGGGGTAAGAGCAGCAGGACATCCTGTGATCAGGATCTAACAAAAATACATTGTCCAAAGCAGACAACTCCTTTAAGTTTTTGGGATCCCCTATTGAAGACCCCCATTTATATGCCAGCCTAGAAAGCAGCTACAAAGAGCATCTCTATTTTTGGAGGATCCATCACCACATTGGTTTAAATGAGACCTATGTAATACCTTATTTCACCTGTGGTGGTGCTGCAGGGAAATTGCATTTTATACCAGATTTCCCCACAGATTACAGCTGATCACTGGGGGTCCCTTCAGCTTATTTTTGGGAAACACAACAAAAATATTTCCTTTAAAGGCTATTTTGGGGTTGACACATGATGTGTCACTTTATAATAATTCACCATTTCTGTAGATGAAAAACATGAATCTGATAATGCTGTAACTTATATCACTGTATAAAGTCTCTATAATATAATCCTTTTATTGCGTTACGCAATAAGATAAGATAAAGATAAAACAATATTCTTTTCTGCCTATTGCCGGCCATATACAGAAGGAAGTCTCGTCAGCGTGGAACTATGTGGAAGATATTTTCTAGAAACTGTAACTTATATGGGGTGTCCTTAATCTCCACCTTTTAACTCAACGTAATATTTAGGGTCAACATTCTTTGCTGATTAATATCTTAATATATCTCTATAGAGGTCTTATGAGCTGACTGTACAATGTGTTATAATTGAGTTCAATGTATAATCAGTATGCAGTGAGCTCCTAAGCTCCCCCTAGTGGTGACTGCAGGCAGATAGAATTCTACCATGTGTATGCAGGGGATCTGGAGCTCTGTATAAAAAAACCTGAGCTCTGACTGCTATAAATATATAAAAAAATGAATCAGCAGAGACCTAATGGACCTAATTTGCATAAAATGATAATAATATAAAAAATGCGGACATTGACTTTAAAGCATGTCTCTGGGCTATATTTTATTAAGGCTCGTTTCCCTGATAATTATTATATACCAGCTCTAATCTAATCATTATTTTATTCACTAACTTCCTGGTGAGTCTGTGTTTATACACAGCAACAAATCGGTACAGGCAAAGCTGCAGTGTAAAGCATTAGGGAGGGACAGACTAAAATACAGATGCCCTAATGCAAAATTTCCTGACTCCCAATGCAAAATCAATAACAGGGCTCCCTACCTACCATGTGCTGTTAATAATACTGGTGCTCAGGCACCCTGTGACTGCTATCTCTGTTGCCCCTATTGTTACATCCATGTACATCCAGCTGAGGGTTTGTTACAATGTATTAAAGTAGGTGAGAGCTATCACTCTGGACTCCAGGACAAGAAAGCTGAGACTGTGTTTAGCTCATAGACGATTGTCTAGACTTATACTTTATAACAAACCCTCAGATTAGGCCAGGAAAGTTTGTATGCCTCTGAATGCAAATAATGAATGCTTCCATTCACTGACAGCAAGCAGAGATTTGCAAAATGGTGAAAAATTGAATAACAAGTATATTAAAAAGTTAAAAAGTTTCAAAGATAAGATGGACAGTAGACAAATGAAGGCTAGGGCTGCCCAGTATATCGTGATTCCCTGTATTAGGGACATGGATGTCGGCTTCCATCTAATAAGTATAACACACCATGAAATACACACAAACCCTATAATGTATGAAGTCACAATGGAGGAACTTACATAATTCGGTGAACTGGCTGGCTCTCTGCAGAATCTCCTCCAAGCTGCTCATAAACACAATGGTAATAAGGAAAGAGATCAGTCGGTCATTATAACTAATATTCTGAAGGACATCGTCTGATAATGACCGTGATTCAGGCATTTCTGTATTATAATCACATGTGAGGAGACAATTCTGATGCAAAGATTTGACCCAAGTCTATGAACTCACCTTGAGACAAGATTTGTGCTGTGATCGTCCGTATCAGATCTCTGTGAAGTACAGATAATATTATAATATGTGTCGCTTAATGGAAACAAATGGGAATAATACGCGACACATTAAACAATAAACCCCCATGACCGCTAATTGTAGAATTGATATAAAAGACATAGAAGTAGTAGAAGCTTTTGCCGACAATGATTAACTACGAAGGATCCAGAAATAGGACTGACCCCTGATCGAGGAAGAGCGAGCGACCTAAAAAGATCTCCTACGATAGTCATGTGTCTATAAACAACTTGTGGTCTGTTCTGCGGTTCCTAAAGTGGTTTTCCACCAATAACCTGTATGGCATATCTAGAGGATTTGTAAGATCGATGTGAGATCGGATCATGGAGGAAAGGGGATTAGCGGACCAGATACAACCTATGGGAGATACGGAGCTGAGCACACTCATACTTGTAACCTCCCAAATAACTATAAAGGAGACTGTCCACGCATATGAGGTCAACTTTTCTTCTGGTCCAGTTCTGTTCTCATGTTCAATGAGGGTCCCGGCAGTCAAACATTACCGATCAAACATAAATGGTGGGAAAACAAAGGGATGTCAAAGCTGGACAATAAAGAAGAAGCTCAGGAAAAATGTTGATGTCTTTGAGCTTTGGAGTTGGAGAAGATCTGGGTCCTGTGGAAAACAAACAAGTGGATCCTTCACCAAATCAAGCCAAATCTTTAGCTTGAGATGAAGCTTCTCCATATATTATGGGAAGACCCAGGTCTTTGGAGCAGACAATTATGTTTGGAGGAGTTAAAAGAAAAAAAGAGATGATTACAAAATGGAAACAATCAAAGGAATCATGAAGTTTCCATTGACAAAGCCTGAAGAGATACAGAAGACAAGACATCCCGGAGAAACATTGTTTCCATGGTTGACCACTTGTCAAATTTAGGTGCATGGTTTGGCTTGACTTGGTCAGGGATCCATCTGTTGGTTTTCCTTGGTGCCTAATGTCTTCTCAAAAGTTTTTACCAACTTCAAATTCTGAAGACGTCAACAATTCTCCTGTGGAGCTTCTTTATTGTCCTGCTTTCTCGTCCATAAAGACCATTGTCTGGATAATTCCTATCTTTGTTTATGAGGATCTTTTCTAGCCCTTTAAACCCTTGCTCTATCAAGTGCCGTTTGGCTTCTTAGGTCTTCCTCATCAGTAATGCGTGTAACGTGTATCAAACGTTGTTGATGATCTACCAACCATGAATCCTCCATTTTCCTCCTTCGATTGTTCTTGTATAGACATTAGCAAAGCCTAAACTTGCCCATACCCTTGATTGTCCGACAGCTATTCCTCTTAACTCCACCATTAACATGCCCGCTCGTCCGAGCTATTATTTAAATAGGGAAAGAGGAACAAAGATTTGAGGGGGTTGAAATCCAACAAGCCTGATCTTTCTTTCCTCCAACATCTGCCATCAGAGGAGAGTCGGGAGTCCGCCATACATTAGGTAGTTAACTTGTCCTGCCAGAATCGGTGGGTTCGGACGACTTTCATCTTATGTGTATGGCCACCTTAACTCAACTCAAAACCCAAAAATTGTTTAAGTGCCTTTAACCCCACTTCTTATCTTCCAAGGAAGCTGAGATATGAGGAGTTGTTTGTGATGAGATACGAACAATATACACAAACAGCAAAGAACAAAAAGGCAGCCTCTTTGGATAAAAGAGGGGGGAAAGAGAAGGGTGTTTTTTTTTAGTCTGGAAATGAGGGGAAAAAATCTCCCCATTGACCTCAGGGTTCCCCTAGGAAAGCTAAGGCTTCTCCACAGTGTATGGATCTCACCAACAGCTCCTCATAGCTTAGCTTCCTGGACTTTTTTAAGAAGAGGGTGGAAGATTATTTGGCTCGTTTGTTTCTCTGCAGCCGCACATTTTTATATTATCAGTGGTCAGTGTATATATATACAGTATATATTGTACCTATTTTTTTGTATATTACTTTCCGTTTCATTTTATGTACAACTTTACTTGTTACTTACAATTTTTAATCTCCGAAGTGAAGAAATCACTTTGATGTCTGAAGGCATCAGAGAATGAGCTGCAATAGACAAAGAGAGAGTTCAGATTTATAGACAAAGTTTAGAAGTTTTGACTTCATTTAGCCAAAAAATCCCTAATGTGACAAATACTTTGCTAACTTTTTGTCATTGACTTGTCAATAGTGTCAGTGACTATTAGTCATAGTGAGATATCTGGGTGTCAATGGCCAGATGTCTAAACTAGAGTGAAGCATCCGTCAGCTAAGAAGTACCGTCAGTCCTAAACAACAGCGAGACTCCCAATGGGGGTAAAATTGAGACAGAAATTTAAATTGTTCCAAAAGTTGCAGTACAAAAAACACACCGGTGGACCGTGGACCGGCGGCGCTGCAGTAGCTTTTTTCAATAGATGAAGCAATTTGCAGGTGAAATATTTTTCTTTAGAAAGCCCGGATGACCTTTTTTAAGATGTGGCCTTATGTGATGAGCGGAATCTAAGGAGCAGGACAATCTGTTCCTACAGGCTCCTGAAATGTGAATCCGGCACCGGGTGGATCAAAAATAGCACATTCAAAAACATCTGGTCCCATCTGGTAACGCCCCCTATGTCCCATATTCATTATATACGACAAGAGATATAAGACGCGCTGCTCACCTGATGTGGACTCCGGGGCAGATTTCCTGTTTGTATTAATGTCGCATGGTAACAGGAATCTCTGTGGAAGATAATATGAGTTTGATGAACTTGGGTAATATCAGAATATATCAGCCCCGTACAATGACACTCACCGACCGGCAGCGCAAATCAATATCTATATTAACCTCAACTGACAGCTTCGATCCACATGGCTCCTAATCACAGAGTTACTATCATTAAAACTTGAAGAACTTTGAGAGTTACTAAAGGCCATGTTCTCTCTAAGGCAGTATCACACATGATAGGATTAGATACAGTGGCTCAGCAGACAGTATCACACATGATAGGATTAGATACAGTGGCTCAGCAGACAGTATCACACATGATAGGATTAGATACAGTGGCTGAGCAGACAGTATCACACATGATAGGATTAGATACAGTGGCTGAGCAGACAGTATCACACATGATAGGATTAGATACAGTGGCTGAGCAGACAGTATCACACATGATAGGATTAGATACAGTGGCTGAGCAGACAGTATCACACATGATAGGATTAGATACAGTGGCTGAGCAGACAGTATCACACATGATAGGATTAGATACATAGGCTCAGCAAACAGTATCACACATGATAGGATTAGATACACAGCTCAGCAGACCGTATCACACATGATAGGTTTAGATACAGTGGCTCAGCAGACAGTATCACACATGATAGGATTAGATACAGTGGCTCAGCAGACAGTATCACACATGATAGGATTAGATACAGTGACTCAGCAGACAGTATAATGCATGATAGGATTAGATACATTGGCTCAGCAGACAGTATCACACATGATAGGATTAGATACATAGGCTCAGCAAACAGTATCACACATGATAGGATTAGATACACAGCTCAGCAGACCGTATCACACATGATAGGTTTAGATACAGTGGCTCAGCAGACAGTATCACACATGATAGGATTAGATACAGCAGCTCAGCAGTCAATGTCTCACATGAAAGGCTTATATACATGGGCTCAGCAGACAGTATTACACATGAAAGGCTTAGATACATGAGCTCAGTAGAAAGTATTACACATGATAGGCTTAGATATATCAGCTGAGCGACATTATAATACTTGATACTCTTAGATACACCAGCAAAGCAGACCGTATCATACATGATAGGTTTAGATACACACTGTGTTACGTACAGTTACAGAATGATCCCAATCTATCATTCTTACCGGAGTTCTTGTCACTTCCTTTACATTCTCTGAGTTTCCCGTTGGGTTTCCTAAAATATTGAAATTTAGGAGAAAAAGCTCTATTAATCAGCGCTACTCCACCCATTTGTTAACATTTGCCGGCTTTTCTGACTCCTTGTATACTGTGTACTGCCTTATCCCCCTGTGCTGCTGTTTGTGCTCCACACTTCTGCCTGGAACATGAAGTAGCTGTCTGTCTACCATTGTCAGCCATATTAGCTCTCATGTGGCTGCTTTTTCTGTCATCCGGTCACAAGATTGTCCCCCCCCCCCGTTACTTTCTCATCTCTCCCTAGCCGTCAATCCCAGTGAGTGAACCCTCCCCCTTGTTATATATCAATGGACCTGTTGTCTGAGTATGTTAGAAGATTGTGTCAGAAATGCTTTTGAGGTCACATAGATGATCTAGCATATAACTGGTCATTCCTGCATCTTCTATGTGAGGTCTATGGCCCATGTAAGGTCTATGGCCCATGTGAGGTCTATGGCCCATGTGAGGTCTATGGCCCATGTGAGGTCTATGGCCCATGTGAGGTCTATGGCCCATGTGAGGTCTGTGGCCAGAGTAAGGCAATAAAATAACTGTGGTCTGTGGTCAGTCACTTGTTTCCGGTGGACTCAGGGATGAGAAGTTTGACTAATACATGTTACAGCCTGAGACTTGGGGGCAAATGCCAACAATCCCATGAGAACAGCTGCCTTTGTGTTTTTCGCTCATGTCCAAGCAAAATCCTTAGTGAGATTGTGATGGTTTCTGGCGTCAGAGAATGAAAGAAATAGAAATGCTCCACGTTCTACTTTATCGGTTTCATGAATTCACAATTGGCTCCATATACACTATTGATTGAAGGGGATAGAAGATGACAACGTGAACTAGTTTTTATCCCTATCAACAGGATTAAACTTTCTTTAATAGGCAACGTGAAGGTGGTCAATTGTAGCATTGATGGAGCCTAGTGGAAGCCCTTATCTGGGAAATCAAGGGTAGACCTACGGGGAAATTTCCCTTTTTGCCTGTTATGAGACAGAAGCACTTTAAATAAGGGTTAAACTAATAGCTACTACTACTTAAGAGCTTCCAATATAAAGCCCCCAACTTAGAGGACTGGATATCGCACCTGGTGTCCAACTGAAAAGGACTTTGGGCGGAGCAATGTAAGGGAAGATCTGACCGCCGGTGGCTCCTAGCCAATCAGTGGAGAGCTCCCTGTTGGCGGCTATATAGTAAGTGCTCTTATAGCCTACAATTTTTAACTCTTCGTAGACAAACGCTCAGACCAAGTCTGATGTGCATGGATAAACATTTGTGACAATCATGTTCACACCTTGGTGGAGATTAATAAAAAAAGAGAATGATAATTGGAGAACTTTTCCAAGAACAACCAATCACATTGCTCTTTTTATTTTCTAATCTGCCTGAAAAAATGCTACAATCTGATTGGTTGTTTTGGGCGATTGTTCCAGTTTTTATGTCTTGTCAGTAGAAGACGTCCCGGGTTACTTTAAGGTGGACTGAGTCACAATTATCTTCTTTTTGTTTTCAGTTTCTTGCGGCTAAATGAAACGCTCACTTGAGTTAATTCTGTGAAGTTTATCATTAGTGATTGCGGAGATGTGGGCACAAAACGAGCGAGTGGGATTAATGAGTTAATGAGTTTACATGCCGCTATCATTTGCTGGTTACCTTTGAGAACTGCTGGAATGAGCCCAACAATAATAAGCGACAAGTAAGAGGAAGTGTCAGCAACACGGGGAATACATTGTGTCACACAATTTCCAGAGACGTAATTACGGGGCTCAGAGATGAAGCTTTGGCCCATTTTCCACCATCCTTACCTTCCTGTGCCACCTTCTTATTATTACAAATCACATAGGGTAGATATAGGGGGTGCAGCAGTAGCAATCACAACTGGGCGACATACCTTGGGGTCGCATCAGGGGTTAACACAATGGAGGGCTCTCGTGTAAAAACCCAGTGTGGGCCCTCCTACTCCAACATACTCACAAATAACATCTTATATTTAAAATAAATAATGACTATAAAAATATTTTTTTCCATATAGCCTTAATTTCCCCTGCAGCAATGGGTGAAATCCCTGGTGGTCTAGTGAAGTGAAGGGTTATTGATAACATCTCTGGTGGTCTAGGGCAGTGAAAGGGTTATTGATGACATCCCTGGTGAGCTAGGGCAGTGAGATGATTAATAATGACATCCTTTGTGGTCTAGGGCAGTGCAGGGGTTAATTATAACATCCCTGGGGGTCTAGGGCAGTAAACGGTTAATGATAACATTCCTCGGGATCTAGGGCAGTGAAGAGGTTAATGAGAACATCCCTGGGGGTCTAGGGCAGTGAAGAGGTTAATTATAACATTCCTCGGGGTCTAGGGCAGTAAAGGGTTAATGAGAACATCCCTGGGGGTCTAGGGCAGTGTAGAGGTCTTCTGCTACTACATCTGTAACTCTCCATACACACACACAGATACTGCAGCATCAGCCAATCACAGAGCAGCTCGGACATTCATAGAGGATCAGTGATTGGCTGACTGGGATGATTATGTGTCTGTGTAATCTATGAGAGACCCCTAGAGAGTGTGAGCGGGGGTGGGGACAAGAGAAGCAGAAAACTTGTGGCCAGAGTGGGCCCCCTAGCCCCTCTGGGCCGACATGCCCTTGAACAGGCTACATGTCCGTTCCTGGGTCGCATAATTCTCCACCATTATAACAAAGTGGTGCAATAGTGCAATTCCTTCTGGATCCCAGAGTGCCTACTGCACAGAGATACAGACCTGTAAGAACGTCATGTGCCCGTAATACGTGTGGATGGACACGAATATACATTGGAGTTGTAGCCTAAAACCTATGATCACCTTTACAACCAAATTTTTTTTTCTATTGTGTCTAAAATGAAAAATGAAGTAAATAGTTAAAAAATCTCCTACCATTTTGTGCTTACAGCTCCTATGCAGACCTTTGCGTCTCCATGGTTACAGATTACAGACAAACCCTGTGTAGTCTGATCCTGCAGTCCTACTCTCCTCCATCTGTCCCCACTTTTTGTGTCATACATTCAGTAGATCGGCAAAAAGTAGGGGATGGATGAAAGAGAGTAACACATGACTGCAGGATCAGACTACACAGGATTTGTTTGTTGTCTGTTACCATGGAGACACATAACTCTGCATAGGAGCTGTAAAAACAAGGCGGTAGGAGACTATTTGCAAAGATTTTGCATTTCAGATGCATTGGAGATATAATGATTGTGATGGTGGACATTGGCTTTCAATAACTTTCTCAGGAATATTGGTTCTTTTACTTGTGAAACTTCTGTGCTAAGGCGTTCTATGAAGAGGAGACTTTCTGTATTTACGTAGGGTGTCCTTTTAGCCTTGGTTGGGGTGCCTCGATCTTATTTTACTGTATAGGACAGCAGACTGTGATTCTGTGATTTCCTATACAACGGGCCACTGCAAAAAAATATACCAAGCAGTCTATGGTTTTTTTTTATAACAACATTGTAGCCACTGGATGTATGGAGAAATACTCAAGACATACTGTATCCCTCCGCTGTATCTCTCTGACATAGAGGCTAACATGGAGCGTCCTTCTGAATGGCCGCCATGTAATACTACATTTCCTCTGCAACGGCCGAGCCGTCCCCCGAGGAATTCAGCAATTTGCCGGGGGTCCGGGAGAAGGTGACTCATTTCTGAAAGGGGTTGTTGTATGATCAGACATTGGTGCATTATAGACATATGGACCAGGCTATCGCCGTCTTGTGTAAACTGTAAATCTCCATTATATTTCTTATTGTTATCGTCATTTGTAATTGTCAGTATGTTATATACACGACGAGAACACTTTACAGCCCCGTAGATTACATCCCGAGGGATCAATCGAAGGTGGAGCTGGTCCAGTAAATAAATACATTTACATAATACTATATAGATCTGTCCTAGAATATCAGTGCCCCCGAGCAACTATAGAGAAGTCCCGCTGTCTACAATTCATCACCATATTCTTACTAAAGATGATAAAAGACGACGAGTGAATCTGCCGGGGACATGAAGCATTACATGGCGCCCAATGAAATGACTCCAGGTCCACCGAAACGCTGTTTGTAGTCACTTTCTATTCCAGCTAATATAAAAGACCCAATGAAAGAACCCCTCCTTTATCTCCATGTGCTCTCATAGCAGACACCCCTTTAAATCTCCGACTGGTTTTCTCCAATATTTGCATGATTTTAGCATTATTTCCATACAGTATTTAACTTTTTTTTAAATTTCTTTTATTCTGCTTACAAGAAACCCAGGAGGTGACCACAGGATGTTCCATAAATGTCTGCTAGTGGCGAGTCCCACCTCTAGAACCTGCACCTATGTCAAGAGTGGGTGTCCCCCGGACCCAGTCCCACCTGGTGAGGTGGACACCAAATGCGGCTTCCAGACATAGAATGAATGGAGAGGTGGTTGCTCATGTGCATGGCTCCCTCACTCGCTCTTCTCTGCCTGGATGCGGCGGCCAGAAGCCTCCTCACCAGGTGGGCCGAGAGCCGGGGGACATACATGCGTGTCAGACAATTATGGCATATCCCGTGGATGGGAAAAACACTCTAATCTGTAGTTAGAACCATGGACTGAGTGGGGAACACTCGGGTCTAGTAATTTTTAGGCATAGCCCGGGTTGGGCTGGGTGGTTCTGACAATCATTATGGGGAACTTCCATAGACCTCCTCCACCCCATTTGAGGACCCACCATGAAGAAACTGCTTACTTTCCACTCCCCTGCATGAGTGGGTTGTAATAAACTCACTCACTAGTCCAGTGCCGGGGTCCAGGGTGGTCTCAGACATGGGAAGCTTTATATGGAGTATTTCAAGAAGACAATTCCCCTTATAGTAAGTATACGATGTAACGTATATTTAAGTAGTATCCAGGACACCTGACGATATACTGTATCATTAGAAGTCAATCTCCTCACATATAATGTGATATCCCGGCTCCGAGCCGCTTCATTGGAACTAATAAAAATGGGTTTTGAAACAATCATAAAGATCAATTATTAACAGACGTCTATGAACAAAGTGGAGAAGAAAAGAACCACAGTGGACACATTAATTACATGATCAATCTCCCATTACTTACCGTCCACATGAATCAACAAGAGCGCGAAGAAGAACACAGCTCCTCCAAGGTGGACCCCCATGGCCGGTCCTACTCTGATGCTTCTCCGAATCGAGGTCACTAAGTTATGTATATTGCTATAACGGAGAAGCACATTTCCTACATCTCCGGCTGCTTTTATACCCCTAGCGTGTGACTGATAACCAAGCAACCATAAATTGTGTTATCATCTTCACCTTTGAAAGCTCGAGCCCGGCCTAATGTACAATAAAAACTCATAATAAGAACAAACATTTCAATGTCACACTTGTAAAATGTAATCTGACATGATGAACCCCCCCCCCCCCCCCCCCCAGGAATGACTGTCACTGTATCTTAGAAGAATGTATGTCGAGGAACCCGAATGCTATGGGGCAATGACTCTCTCCAGTCCGGGGGAAGGGCACTGTCTTCCCTCTCAATTTGTTAATAATTTAAATGTCACAAAAATCATACCAGAGGTCCCTTTCTACGTCCGATATTGACCGAGCAAGAGCCCCACATACAATACAAACAATAATGATGGACGAAATCTTGTTTCCCCTTCGAGAATAAATATCCAAAAACCCGGCAGATTGGAATAGAACTGACGGCTTCAGGTCAAGGACAGCAATCATTGTCCTATACCAGCTCCCATATATACATATGTTAACATCGTATCTCCTGGACATGACATAAGACACTGAATATATTAATGTTTCTGGAAACATCCAGGCATAAAATAAATTGGCTGGTTGGTTACTCTGAGTATCTTGGAGAATTCGCCACAGACCATTGTACACGGCATTCGGCAAAGTATACAGGTTTTATGTGAAATGGCATAGAATTGGCATATGTAGCCCTATGGGCTACTATAAGTAAAAGAATGTAGACCTGACATATATGCATGGCCGGCTTTAGAGGTGTGCGACCCGTGCATTCACATTGGGCACATCAGCCACCCATGCTGAAAGGGGAACCTCAGTCGCATTTGTGACCACCAGAAATAGTATTTTTGATTGTAATTCACTGTTAATAATTACAGTTACAGTTATTTGGTGACTGTATGGTGGTATTTGGGCACTGTATGGTGGTATTTGGGCACTGTATGGTGGTATTTTGGCACTGTACGGTGGTATTTGGGCACTGTATGGTGGTATTTTGGCACTGTACGGTGGTATTTGGGCACTGTACGGTGGTATTTTGGCACTGTATGGTGGTATTTTGGCACTGTAAGGTGGTATTTGGGCACTGTATGGTGGTATTTTGGCACTGTGCGGTGGTATTTGGGCACTACGGTGGTATTTTGGCACTGTACGGTGGTATTTGGGCACTGTATGGTGGTATTTTGGCACTGTAAGGTGGTATTTGGGCACTGTATGGTGGTATTTGGGCACTATACGGTGGTATTTGGGCACTGTATGGTGGTATTTTGGCACTATGCGGTGGTATTTGGGCACTGTAAGGTGGTATTTGGGCACTGTATGGTGGTATTTTGGCACTATGCGGTGGTATTTGGGCACTGTACGGTGGTATTTGGGCACTGTACGGTGGTATTTCGGCACTGTACGGTGGTATTTGGGCACCGTATGGTGGTATTTGGGCACTGTATGGTGGTATTTGGGCACTGTATGGTGGTATTTACTTTGGCAAAGCCTACGACTTAGGCACTGTACAGTAAATTATTTTTGTAGAGTATGGTGGTGGTGTAGAGTAACACTGTTGCTGTTATATACCAAACTGTATAAACGGGTAATTTGGCCAAAATATGGCGCAATATAGTACTCATAAATAGGCGCTTTTTGGTATCGTTATTTGGTATCGTTTGGTATCGTTATTTGTATACTTTTTGACAAAATACCATTTGGGGAATGGGGTACCAACAGAAGTTATTGAACAGGGAAACATCCAGTGTAAGGCCGGCACTGACTATATGTGTATTGGTATAAACAATGGTGTGAAGCCTTATACCAGCGGACCTTAACTGGAGGATCGCTATCCGAATCCGGACGCTGTGCAGACCCCACAGACCTGCCATCAAAGATGCATTGGAGGAGGACAGTATCTATTCCAATGCATCTATGATAAAAGATATGCCATCAGGAGTGGTAATACCTTTACTGAATACATTTCAAAAGGTGACCTGGGTTATGAATAATTTTAGGAGCCTGACTGAATAAATTTAGGGGTCTGGTCTAGATTTCCAACCTAAAATAATAATAAATCTTGATGTAAAGTTCGGACCTTCAGGTGACCGCACTCCAGGTTAGCGGACCTCTGCCCTAAACTATTGCCTAAAACATATTGCACAGAAAACACATGCCACAGTAACACAATGGCACAAAGAAAACATTACAATACTTTTATGGATATATTCCTATATGTTTTCTTGTTTTTTTTAAGGATAGAAATAAAAAATACCATAGAAAACTGCTCCAAAAACTGCAGGATAGTTTTAGTATTTGAAACTAAAGTTGTCAAAGGGGAGACTGTACTTGTTTGCCCTACTGAGGGCTCTATGGGGGGGATTATTCTCCCCCACAGAGCCCCTGCTGTCAGTAAGATGCTTAGACCCCCCCCTTGCAGTATAACCCCCCCCCCTACCTTCGGCCGATCACTTTTAAATTAATGGGGGCAGGAGGTTGAATACAATCAGCGGCAGGGGCTTAACTAGGAAAAACTGGGCCCCATAGAAAACTCTTTACTGTGCCCCCACAGGTGCCACAAGCAGCCCCCCTTATAGAAAGTGTCCCTGTAGGCCATACAGCCCCCTGTAGACAGTGCTATACAGCCCCGCCTATAAACAGTGTCACACCCCACTTGTAGACAGTGCCCCCACCTCCCCCTTGTAGATAGTGCCATACAGCCCCCCTGTAGATATCGCCATTAAGCCCCCTATATATAGTGCTATACAGCTCCCACTGTATATAGTGCCACACAGCCCCCTTCTCTTGTATATAGTGCCACACAGCCCCCCCTTAGTAGATAGTGCCACACACAGACCCCTGTAGATTGCGCCACACACAGCCCCCTGTAGATAGAGCCACAGCCCTCCACCTTGTAAATAGTGCCATACAGCCCCCTAGTAGATAGTGCCACACACCCCCCCTTAGTAGTGCCACCCAGGCCCTTGTATATAGTGCCACACACCTCCCCCATGTGTACAGTGCCACACAGCTCCCCTTGTATATAATGCCACACAGCCCCCGCCTTTGTGTATAGTGCAACACAGCCCTCCCTTGTATATAGTGCCACAAGGCAATGGCGCATCCGAGAAAGTTGTATCAGCCAGGGAGATATCAATCAAACATGAAGAGGTGGGTTTGGAGGCAGGATTGTGTGACTCTTCAGGATAGCGGCACCGACTCATGACCCTTTAATGAGTAATTAGCATATAGCGTGCGCTGTTTTAAAAGTGGATTTTAACAATTTTGCTGCATCTGAAAAAAACATACATTTGGAAATATTGTCAGGTCACATGTATTGCCGCATGGTGGTGGTTCAAGGGGTTAAAACTACCAGACAGGTTACCATTAAATATACAATGAATTGAGAACAATTCCATCTGCCCTGCAATTTTGTTATTATAAATATATCCTATATAATTACAGATCCATTACCAATCTCTGAAATATATACAGCACCAGAACCAAGCTCATACATATATACAGTACCACAAACAAGCTCAGTACATAAATACAGCACCAGAACAAACCTCAGTACATATATACAGCACCAAAACCAAGCTCATACATATATACAGCACTAGAACCAACCTCAGTACATATATACAGCACCAAAACCAAGCTCATACATATATACAGCACTAGAACCAACCTCAGTACATATATACAGCACCAAAACCAAGCTCATACATATATACAGCACTAGAACCAACCTCAGTACATATATACAGCACCAAAACCAAGCTCATACATATATACAGCACTAGAACAAACCTCAGTACATCTATAAAACTCCAGAACCAAGCTCAGTACATAATTGCAGAACTAGACCCAAGCTCAGTACATATATACAATACCAGAAGAAAGATCAGTACATAAATACAGCACCAGAACAAAGCTCATACAGGTCTCGGATTCTAGTTCTTTTTTCTGACCACCTGGCTTGACGAGGATTCAGCCGTTGAGCCGTCTGAAGATAGGTAAGGTTCTTGTGGCCCATGAAGACCAGGATACGATGAGCTGCGCCTTCTAGTAGGAGTCTCCATTAATGCAGGGCCAGTTTGATGGCCAGTAACTCCCAATCCCCAATCGAGTAGTTGCGCTCTGGAGGAGAAAAAAGCTTAGAGTAGTAGCCACATACCACAGTCTTGCCTTTGGAACCTCTCTGGAACAGAAGTGCGCCAGCATCAACAGAGGAGGCGTCCACCTCCAACGAAAACTGTAGGGTCACATCAGGATGATGAAGAATTGAGGCTGACGTGAGGGCCTTCTTTAAGCTCTTGAACGCGGCCTCTGCTTCTGGAGTCAACTCCTTGGCATTCATGCCCCTTTTGGTGAGGGTAGAGATGGGAGCAGTAAATGAGGAGAAGTTGGGAATGAACAGCCGGTAGAAGTTGGCGAATCCCAGGAAGCGTTGTATGGCCCTTTAAGCCTTGAGGGCGTGGCCATTCCAGGACAGCCTTTACCTTCTCAGGATCCATTTTGAGGTCCTGATTGGAGATGATATAGCCCAGGAAGGATAGAGACTTTCTTTCGTACATGCACTTCTCCAGCTTGGCACATAGGTGATTCTCCCTTAATCGAAGCAACACTTGGCGGACATGTCTATGATGAGTTACAGGATCTGGAGAAAAAATCTAAATGTCATCGACATACACCACAACACAGACATAGAGGAGATCACGGAAAATATCATTGACGAATTCTTGAAAAACCGCGTTTGCGTTACGCAGGCCGAAGGGCATAACCAGGTATTCGTAGTGTCCATCACGTGTCTTAAATGCAGTCTTCCACTCGTCACCCTGATGAATCCGGATTAGATTGTAAGCCCCCCGCAGGTCTAGCTTAGAAAAAAATGTTGCCCCCCCCCCGTATGCGATCAAACAGTTCGGAGATCAAAGGCAATGGGTATCTGTTCTTTAGCGTGATCTGGTTGAGACCCAGGTAGTCAATGCAGGGTCGGAGGGATCCGTCTTTCTTTTTGACAAAGAAAAACCCGGCCCCGGCCAGGGATGAGGATTTGTGTATGAAGCCCCTCTCTAGATTCTCCTTAATATAGGCAGACATCGACTGGGTTTCAGGTAAGGAGAGAGGGTATACTCTACCACTAGGAGGGGACAAATCAGGAACCAAGTCAATAGGGCAATCATAAGCTCGATGTGGTGGCAACGTCTCTGCCTCCTTCTTGTCAAAGACATCAGAGAACTGAAAGTAGCAGGAGGGCAACCCTGCCAATGACTGATGCGGAGGAGGCTGAAGCAGATGGATATGTCCCAGACAGCGGTTGAGGCACTTGGGACCCCACTGTAGAACCTCTCCAGAGTTCCAATCCAGGACTGGGGCATGCAAACGGAGCCAAGGCAAACCCAGCAGCACGGGGTTGACAGCCTTGGGCAGGACAAGCAGGGAGATGAGCTCAGAATGAAGGGCTCACACTTGAAGCCTCAGCAGCTTGGTTACAGACAATATTGGGTCGGACAGTGGCAGTCCATCCACCGAGGCAACGATCAACGGCTTCTCGAGAAGTGTAGAAGATCCACAAGGTCTTTGCATATAAAATTGGCTGCAGAGCCAGAGTCCAGATAGGCAGAGACCAGATGGGGCCTCTGGCCAGCGACAATGGTCACAGGGATGAACAGCTTGGAGGAGAGTTCTCTATCAAATGCAGTGGCGCCCAGGGTTGTCTCTCCAACCAATCCTAGGCGTTGGAGTTTTTTGGCTTCTGCGGGCACCGATGCACGACATAGCCAGCGAGGCCGCAATATAAATAGAGTCCAGAAGTGCGCCTGCGATGTTTCTCCTGGACCGATAGTTTGAGACGATCCACTTGCATCGGAACTTCGGATGGAGCAGCAGATGAAGACAATAGGGGTTGTTGGAAGTTGGGAGCCAACCTAGGAAGTCTTCTCTCATGACGAACCTCTTGGGATCTCTCTCTGAGCCTCATGTCCACTCGGGGGTCCAGTAAAACTAGGTCGTCCAAGGTAGATGGTAGATCACGAGCAGCAAGTTCATCTTTAATCTCGGATGACAGACCATGCCAGAAAGAAGCTACTAACGCCTCGTTATTCCAGGACAGCTCTCCTGCTAGGGCCCAGAACTGGATGGTGTACTCGCCCACGGAGGTGTCCTCCTGGCGAAGGTTCAGCATAGAGGTAGCTGCCGACGAGAGTCGTCCAGGCTCCTCGAACACAGTACGGAATAACCGCACGAACCCCTGGAAGTCTCGGGTCCCTGTCGTTCCCAGATTTTATACGCCCACGCCAGGGCCTTGCTGGCAAGTAAGGAAGTAATGAAGGACGATCCTGGCTCCATCTGAAGGAAATGCTCTGGCGTGCAGGCTGAAGTGGATATGACACTGGTTAAGAAATCCCCTGCATGCGCTTGCGTCTCCATGAAAACGAGGTGGCAGTAGCAGCAAGAACCGAGGATCAGAACCAGTGCTGACAGGAAGTGTAGCAGGAGGATCAGTCGGGGAAGCTGGAGCAGGAGCAGAGAAGGAAGCAGCTAGCGCCCCTAGCTGCTGTGCCATGGAGTCTACTGACAAGAAGTTTATCCTGTCGTGATCGCAGATCCTGCAGGTCCTCCTGCATGGCTTGGGAGGGTGACAGGCCCTTGAATTGACCAGCGGGGTCCATAGCCTGTCACAGTGCGGGGTGTGGACCCATTGGTCCGTACTATGTAGCGGGATAGCAGCTGACCAAACAGGTACAATAAAATGTCTATAGTCCAGAAAGGGTACCTGAGGCAATGTAGACAGTAGCGATGGATTCAGGCTAAGATGAGGCTCCGATAGTAGACAGACACCCGGCGGGGCGCGACACACTAGATGCAGTGGAGGATACAATATATCTCCAACTCTTGACGGCACAGAGGCACGGTAGCACGGGATACAGGCAGCAGGAACGGGTAACATTGGAAAACACTAGGAGACCATTTGCAAAGACAAACTTTAGGAAACACAACAACGCTCAGGCAAAGATCAAGGGGGCAGAGCCCCTTTTATTGTCCAGCAGCATTCTGGGCTAATTGCAGATATTCTGCAACTGTGCGCGTACTGGTCCTTTAACGCCATGCACGCGCGGGCGCGTGCGCCCTGCGAGAGACAGTCTCTGAACCAGGAAGTGAGTGCCGGCGTCTCTCAGGATTCTGCCGAGAACTCACACGTCCATGGCCGCGGGCGTCAGAGTCAGAATGACGGTCTGTGGCCATAGACGTTACACCCCACTTATAGACCCCCCCTGTAGATAGTGCCTCACATCCCCGCATATAGACCCCCCTGTATATAGTGGCCCACATCCCCACATATAGAACCCCCTGTAGATAGTAGCCCACATCCCCATATAGACCACCCCTGTATATAGTGGCCCACATCCCCACATATAAACCCGACCCCCCCCCTGTATACAGTGGCCCACATCCCCACATAGAGACGACCCCCCCTGTACATAGAGCCCTTACTGTAGATAATGCCAAAAATAAAAAATTACATACTCACATGATCCCGTTCCCGCGCTGTCCGATGGAAATGCAGACCTGTTCTCTTCTAAGCTAGTCTGCTGGAGCTGAAAGACGCGTCGTTCAAAGGTGCTGATTGGCAGAGCAGAATTACTTGCCCCGTCAATCAGCGCCTTTCCAGCATGGAAGTTGCGCAATGACGTCATCATGACACTAGCGTCATTGAAAGGCGCTGATTGGCGGGGCAAGTCATTTTGCCCCGCCAATCAGCGTCATTGTAAGGCACTGAATGGTCTGGCACGGAACATTCCCGGCCATTCAGCGCTGATGCATGTAATTGTACCTGCGTGCTATAGACGCAGGTACAATTACTGCAAGAGGGGGTGGCTGTCGCTAGCACCGGGATCCCCTCCGGGCATGAGGGGGCCCATGTCACCCGGCCCATAAATGTTAGAGGCTCGGCGGTGCGGGCACCGTAGTAGCGTCGGTACAGCCGTAGCAGCCATAATGGCTGCTAGCTGCGCCACCGGCATAATGGGGGGGGCGTGTCGGCTAGCGGCACAGGCCCCCTCAAGCCGCGGGCCCCGTAGCAGCCGTTACGGCTGCTACCGCAGTAGATGCGTCACTGGTCAGCGGCGCACTGTAAACCTCATCTTTTAAATCACCGGCCTCTCTACTCCTCCTGCTGACCTGCTCCTCTCTGGGTGTGCGTGCTGCGTGCAACGTCAGAGAGGAGAAATGTTCTAGCAGACGCGCACCTATCCTGCTGCACGTCTGCTAAAGAAATGCTGCCTTGCCCTGCCCCCCCCTGGGCCCCTCCCCTTGATGGCACCCCCCCCCCCTCCGGCCCAGCCTGTCCCTGGATCCGCGCTAGGATCGAGACACAAGTAGCAGTGCTCAAAATGCCGCTCCCCTTTTTAGCTAAGTGGCGCTGTCTGAGTCAGCAGGCTCACCACGCCTCATGGCAGGTGCGGCCCTCAGCAAAGCGATCCGGTCGTCAAAGCAACCCAATGCTGCCGCGGCTGCGTAGACAGAACCGGCGATGGTGCTGGATCAGGGCAAGGTGTGTAACCGGAAGAAGATGGATGGAAAAGCTCCAAACAGAACAGAAAAAACAACTTATGGCACACAAAAATAATATTAAAAACACTAATGATAAATTCTAGATCCACCTTCACGTCGGGATCAACTTGTAGTAAGATTACCCTAAATTCTTTATCCTACTTAAACTTCTACTCTTCATGGGGAAAGTAACGTCTTGGGTTAGACATGACCTCCACGTGAGGTGCCTACTGTTATGGTGCCTTGGTTTAAATTTCTTTGCAAAAATTTAGGCCATGGTCTATCTTGGTTCATTTTGTAGGAACTGATTGTAGCTCCATGGATTATAAATCTTATGAGGCCTCACATAGTCCCAAAATCCTTTCACACCTGTTCTTTAAGGTCAACATAAAGTGCAGTGTTATGTAATTGTATAGGAGATAGTTGATGTCTTAGATCTCAAGGGAAGAATCTTCTGATTGTTGTTTTACCTTAAGAAAACATTTGACTGTAAATCATGTCTTATCTTTTCACCTTTGAGTCCAGTGAAGTAGAAATTATGCACCATAAAAACAGTAAATATTCCTAACCATTTCAAGGATTTCCATCATCCACCAGCGTTGTGTTTACAATAGGGCAGACTGAATCCGACATTTCACTATTGGCCGATCACACCTTTTTTTCGGCAGCATTCATCCGAGATCTCATCAACGCGGTGGACTACTCCAAATTATTCTGCACATTGGATTTAAGTGTCATAAACATTTAATTATCCGTTTTTCAATGAAACTCATGGATGGTCTTGCGTCTTAGGGCTCTTTGGATCATTGTAATCAATCTCAGACACCTGTGATAATTAGTTTGCCATGTGTGCCCAATCAAAGGAAAACTACTTAAGAAGGACGTTCCACATTATTAAGCAGGCCAGAGGTTTCAAGCAATATGGGAAAGAAAAAGGATCTCTCTGCTGCCGAAAAGCGTGAAATAGTGCAATACCTTGGACAAGGTATGAAAACATTGGATATTTCAAGAAAACTTAAGCGTGATCATCGTAAAAGATTTGTGGCTGATTCAGAGCACAGACGGGTTTGTTCAGATAAAGGCATAAAGAGGAAGTTTCTGCCAGACAAATTAATAGGATTAGGAGAGCAGCTGCTAAAATGCCATTGCAAAGCAGCAAACAGGTATTTGAAGCCGCTGGTGCCTCTGGAGTCCCACGAACCTCAAGGTGTAGGATCTTCCAGAGGTTTGCAAGTGTGCATAAAGCTATTATTCGGCCACCCCTAAACAATGCTCACAAGCAGAAACGGTTGCAGTGAGCTCAGAAATACATGAAGACTAATTTTCAAACCGTGTTGTTTACTGATGAGTGCCGTGCAACCCTGGATGGTCCAGATGGATGGAGTAGTGGATGGTTGGTGAATGGCCACCATGTCCCAACAAGGCTGCGACGTCAGCAAGGAGGTGGCAGAGTCATGTTTTGGGCTCGAATCATGGGGAGAGAGCTGGTAGGCCCCTTTAGGGACCCTGACGGTGTGAAAATGACCTCTGCAAAGTATGTAGAGTTTATGAATGACCACTTTCTTCAGTGGTACAAAAAGAAGAACCGTGCCTTCCGTAACAAAATTATCTTCATGCATGACAATGCACCATCTCATGCTGCAAAGAATACCTCTGTGTCATTGGCTGCTATGGGCATAAAAGGAGAGAAACTCATGGTGTGGCCCCCATGTTCCCCTGACCTCAACCCTATTGAGAACCTTTGGAGCATCCTCAAGCAAAATATCTATGAGGGTGGGAGGCAGTTCACATCAAAACAGAAGCTCTGGGAGGCGATTCTGACATCCTGCAAAGATATTCAAGCAGAAACTGTCCAAATACTCACAAATTCAATGGATGTAAGAATTGTGTAGGTGATATCAGAGAAGGGGTCCTGTGTAACATGTAACTTGGCCTGTTAAGTTTTTTTTGATTGAAAGAGCTTTTGATTTCTGTAAATATGACCTCCTGATGCTGCAAATTCAACAAATTACCATTTTAGTCTCTTTACAACCTTTACAATGTTTTGATCCCTGTTGTGCATAATAATGTGAAGCATTTTGAGTTTTTTACTTCTAAAAAAAAAATCTGTTCTCATTAGGAGATTTGTTCAATAAAATTTGTATTATACTCCAACGGTTGATGCTTGAAGATTATACTGACTGTCATTTGCATCGACTATTTAGGAAAATCAGCGAAAAATAAATTTTGCATAATAATTTGGAACGCGGTGTAGACGAGGTGTTCAGTTTATGAGGAAATTAGATTGGCTATGTTTCATTTTCACGTCCAATCATATTCAGTCATGATAGAGATGCTTGATTATAATATTAAATAAGGATTGATGTTAACCCCTTAAGAACATAAGGTCTCATTTTGGCCTTCAGATGACCTTGAATTATGTTTTCAATTCATCTAAATGTATCTGTTTTTATTAAAAATAATTGTGTTTATTCTTTATTTTTCATGTGTCTCGTTTTTTTGTTTTAATTCATTATTTTATTAAATTTTATTAAAAACATTTTTTTTGTCTCACAAGGGACATTTACTTTCATATTTTAGTTTTTTATCATAATACATATGTGTTCCAATGCATTACTGCCTGTGCACATAAAATGCACAGGCAGCTGAAATGGCTGTCCCTTAAAATGATTGGTACCCGGCGATTTCTATCACTAAGGTTGGTGATCTGGGGGCAGAGAAAGCCTCCCCTCACTTGTGATGCCAGGTCACTGCAGGGCTCTGGCGATTAAAGGGGTTCTCTGCTTTGTACAATCCCTAATTGTTAGAAGGGTCCCTTGACAATATTTTGATCTGCAGCGATCAGCTGTAATCTGTGGGGAAAGCTGGCAGTAAGTGTTCAGTTTCCCTGCAGCGCCACCACAGGGGAAATTAAGCATTACACAGTGTCTATTCATATCAATGTGTTGTCGGTGTAATACAGGAGAGGACCGGACCTCCAGAGAGAGAGACGCTCTATGTAACCGCTCTCCACCAAGAGAGGAGGATCCTGAACTCCCTAATAAGGGTTTCCTAAACTGGACGATTCACTTAAGTACTGGTTTCCAGGGTCATACATTTATGAGTAGCAAGGGGGTAAGCTTAAAGAGGCTCTGTCCCCACATTATAAGTTCTCTATCTCCTACATAATGTGATCGGCACTGTAATGTAGGTAACAGCAGTGTTTTTTATTTAGAAAAATGATCTATTGTCACCAAGTTATGAGCGATTTTAGCTTTATGTTAATGACTTTGTTAATGCCCAACTGGGCGTGTTTTTACTTTTGTCCAAGTGGGCGTTGTGGAGATAAGTGTATGATGCTGACCAATCAGTGACCAATCAGCGTCATGCACTTCTCTCCATTCATTTACTCTGCACATAGTGATCCTCCGTAATTCACTATGTGCTGTCACTTACACCCACATTAACGTTACTGACGTGTCTTGACAGTAAATAGACATCACCTCCAGCCAGGACGCGATGTCTATTGACAATCCCGACACTTCGGTAACGTTTGTGTGGGATTTACAGCACAGCACATCGAGATCACTCTGTAAGCTGTCATTTACAGGCTGATCTCGCGAGATTATGCTTGCTGTGCTGTAAATCCCACACAAACGTTACCGAAGTGTTGGGATTGTGAATAGACATCACGTCCTTGCTGGAGGTGATGTCTATTTCATGCCAGGACACTTCAGTAACGTTGATGTGGGTGTATGTGACAGCACATAGTGAACGACGCAGGATCACTATGTGCTGATTACATGAATGGAGAGAAGTGTATGACGCTGATTGGTCACTGATTGGTCAGCGTCATACACTTCTCTCCACAACACCCACTTGGTCAAAAGTAAAAACACGCCCAGTTGGGCATTAAGAAACTCATTAGAATAAATCTAAAATCGCTCATAACTTGGTGAAAATAGATAGTTTTTCCAAATAAAAAACACTGCTGTTACCTACATTACAGCGCCGATCACATTATGCAGGAGACAGAGCACTTATAATGTGGTGACAGAGCCTTTTTAAAGCTGGCCATACACATTAGATAGTAGTCAGCTGAACCCTGGCTTAGAATTTACACATGTTACTCAGGCTTCACTCCATTCCCATCTCTATAGACATTATATACCTTTGCATTACCTATTTTTATTTCTCTTCTTGAACTCTTTTTAGTGTATTGTTTAGGCAGTTTTAGATCAGGTTACCTAGCAGCCAATTGACCTTCTGTCTGGGTGACCACCATTTCAGTACATATAGCTAACTACACAGGGCCATAACTAGAAATCACCTAGCCTGTTTTTACACACAAAATGTGTTTTCTTCAAGCACTCGCTTTAGCGCTGGCTTATCTGTGGTGCGAAGTATCAGAAATCTCCCCGTTCTTCACCCTTAACTAGTGTCAGACTGGAGTACTTTGGGCCCAGCAGAGGAAATAATTTTTGGTGCCCACCCTCCAGCTATAGAGTGTGTAATATATTAATTGTGTAAAAATACGTGTGTAGTAAAACAAAGACCAATATTTCCACCATATAGTGGTAGATACCAGTCCTACACAGGCGCTCTGCAGACTATACAAGATAATACAGTACAGTTATATCCAGTGACTCACCGGTGTCGTCTTCTCAGATTGGAGCTTCCTCATCCGGCCCAGAACGCCATAACAACTTCTTCCAGCCACGAATCACCTCTGCAGAATTTACAACACAAACATCTTTGGCTCCAAGCTTTTCCATCACCCCCTCACCTATTCCCCACCCTTTACAAAAACTCACCATTTATAATGCACCAGATGGAAATCATACCCCCTCTTGGTGCTCTACACTGTAATAGTGCCACCCTTTAGGCCCGACACAGTAATAGTGCTCCTCCTAGTGCCCCACCCAGTAATAGTGCACTTAAAAAGTAAAATTGCCCTCTTTAGGCCTCACACAGTAATAGTGACCCTTTTCGCTCCCTACAAAGGAATGCCTCCGTATGTGCTTCCACACAGTAGCAATGTCCCCCTTTTTGCCCCATACAGTAGTTAGGTCCCCTTTGTGCCCCCTTATAGTAGTTAGGCCACCCATATAGTACTTAGGTCACCTTTGGCTCACAT
Organism: Rhinoderma darwinii; assembly: GCF_050947455.1. Taxonomy (NCBI): domain Eukaryota; kingdom Metazoa; phylum Chordata; class Amphibia; order Anura; family Rhinodermatidae; genus Rhinoderma; species Rhinoderma darwinii. The sequence continues at coordinate 401,640,426 of NC_134690.1, forward strand.
ATAGTAGTAAGGTCCCCTTTGGTCTTCCATACCGTAGGCCACTTTTGTGCCCATATATAATAGTTAGGCCCCCTTTGTGCTTCCATATAGTAGTTAGGCCCCCCTTTGTACCCCATATAGTAGTTAAGGTCTCTTTGTGCCGCCCCTATAGTAGTTAGGCCACCTTTGTGCCCCTATATAGTAGTCAGGCCTGCTTTGTGCTCCTATATAGTAGTTTGACCCCCTTTGTGCCCATATATAGCAGTTAGGTCACCTTTGTGTCCACATATAGTAGTTAGGTCCTTTGTGCTGCCCCTATAGTAGTTAGGCCCCCTTTGTGTCACCCTTATAGTACTTAGGCCCCCTTTGTGTTCCCATATAGTTGTTAGGCTCCCTTTGTGCCACCAATGTAGTTGTTAGGCCCCCTTTGCCCCCCCATAAAGTTACGTTCCCATATGCGCCAGTAAAAAAAAAACTCCCCGCTACCCATTCCCATGACAAGCAGATAGGTCCTCTGCTGTTGTCTGTGGCTCAGCACAGTGACATCATCACAATGCCTGCGCTGGGATGTTGATGTCCTCTAGTAGGCCGAGGGCCTTAAACAGCCCGTGGCCTCAAGAGTAAATGATCGGCTCTCTGCTCCGCTGCCGGAGAGTAGCAGCTCGGTGCCTTGGCCCACCGGAGGATCCTCCGGTTGGCCCGTCTGGTGCTGCTCTTAACCTCTGCAAAGAGGTATGGATTCCCAAATTCTCAGCTCATGGTCCCCAGAGTAGTCACTGTCAGGAACAGAGCCAGGGGTCTTTACCAGAAGAGCGTTCAGTATATAACAAGCCAGAGAATGAGATGAAGACATAGTCAGAGGACTGGCCAGGGATCAGAACCAGGGGTAGAACTAGTACCAGGTGACGAATCCAAAGGAGAACGATGGGAGCGGAATCCAGAAACAAGCCCAAGGCAAAGGTAAGGGTCAGGTTCAGGATCAAGATTCTGGAACAATGCAAACACAGGAATGTTCCCTAACTCACAGGTGAGGGCCATCAGCTGGACTCCTTTAAATAGTCTGCTGGGCCTGACGTCGTCAGTGGGTAGGAAGGTAGAAAAAAAGGGGGACCAATGTGAGGCGCTGCTTAGTAACAATTGGGGTGTTTATTGAAGGTAGGCTACGCGTTTCGACGCAGGAATTGCGTCTTCATCAGGCCATGAACATACACAAAATAACATCTTATATATATACAAGTCAGTAATCAAAAAACGACCAATCACAAGGGAGAAACGGGGAGGGGTCACAAGGAGATGCTAAGGGAAATCAGATAAAATCCCGCTAAACTAACAATCATGCTTGATTAGTAACAACGTTTGATTATTAGAATGTGTCACAATTTGATCAAAGAACGATAAAATTAATGAATTAAACATATAGATCAGTAGTAACAAAACATGGCAATGTTCGCCCAATTAAATAGTATGTAAAATATTTGACAAATAGGACCGTATTTAAAAAACAACATCGCCATGTTATCTGCGGCCAACTTATGCTGATTTAAAAATTTAAGATAATAAAAAGGGGGGGAATATTGATATCAGTGTATCCAATATTTGTTGTTTAAATAAGGGGGGAGGCAAAAGAACTCCAATAGATGATCAGATAGAAAAACGGCAAATGGGACGAGCGGTATGGTAAATGACTATATCATTCTAAAAAAGAACCGAATGATACTCGGTCAAATTAAAAGCGAAAATAGTATTTCATAATTAAATCTAATAATTCGAAATAAAAATTATGATAAAAAAACCATGAATGGATTCATAGGAGACCAAAATGTTAATCGGCACAGGAAAGGACAAGAAGGTAGCGTCTTGGTAGTCATAACAACTGCACTAGTTATTATGAAAATACATCGGTGTACGTGGGATATGTTAGATAGATAGGACGATTGGTATTATATTCAAAATAAAGAAGTTACCAATAAGCCTATCTAATACCATGTGTTAGAAGAATATTCACAAATTAATTTTTTACAAATTAATTTTTTGCGACGGACAACCAAGCACTTGCGACCAAGATAAACCATTATACAGTCTATATTAACCATGATGCCAGTGGGTGGCAGTCTCTAAAAAAACCCGGCTGAAGGACATCACAGGAGGCAGGAGAGCTTTGGCCTCAAGCATGGACAGAACAGAGAAGTGAGTAACAAACAGAACCATGTTGTCGTGCCTGAGGATGTGGCCACTGACCTTCGGGGCCCTATAGCAGCTCCTATGACTGCTACGGCTATAGTTACGCCCGTGCCTATACATGTAAAGCCTCTCCATGTAGAACTGATATTTATCTCCCCTTCTATTTTGAGTAGCAGGAGGCATGGGAAAATTGCACACAAGACACCTGAAAAAAGTGCAAGAGGAAGGGGAAAATGTTCACAAGGCTTTGCTGTCTGTGTATTCAAAAGGGAAGCTGGGGGGGGGGGGGATGTATAGCAAATGAGCATAACCCAATAAAACGTATGATTGGCAGCGAAGACATAACGTTCCAAAAGAAGTATCAACCCATACAAAACACCGGCCTGCGGCCGTCAGGGCATACTGGGAGTTGTAGTTTGACAATAGCTGGACAGCCACAGGTTGGAGATCACTGATATAAGATATAATGTAACTCGATTTGAGCACCATGTTATTGTGAAGGCGAAGTGTTGTAATATCTGATCTTTTTATCTGTAGTGGAGATAACTCCGTTCCATCGCTGTTACATTCCAAACAACATATGTCAAGGCTGTTGTGTCTCTAAAAATATAACACCCTTATCACGACACGACACCCTTATCACGACACGACACCCTTATCACAGCACGACACCCTTGAACGACTTGTGTTTATTTTTCCAGTATAATGTTTATGAAAATAGAAACATCTAAATCCCCTGATATAAGTTTTCTGCATGAGGGCTACATTGTGATATACTTTGTGCGCACACCCAATATCATATGGAATACGGCAGGGGGCATGGCAGAAGGATGCAAGACACTGAAGCGAGACATTGTGGGGTGTTATTATTTGGGCACATAATGACTAGTATATGTGTCAGGTATGGTAGCATTATATGCCATCTTATGGCACAATTTGGCCCATTTTGGGCACTACTATGTAGCATTGTATGACACTGGTATTTGATCCAAAGTTTGGTTGCTTTATTTGGGCACTGTATGACTGTTATTTGGGCACAATGTGGACGTATTTTATAGCAGTGCTATTTGGGCACTGATTGACAAAGTTATTTGAGCAAGGTAGTGTGGTAGTTTTTGGGCACATTGCATTGTAATATTACATTGTCATTTTGGAATTGCATGGGATTATTATTTGAGCACTGCATAATAGTGTTATTTTGATACTGTATGTTGCTGACTTGAGGGAACCGTATGGCTGGATTATTTGGGTACTATATGATGCTGTTTGCTAGGAACTGTATGACAATATTTTTCTCATTGTATGACACTAGTATTTTCCACTGTATGGTGGTATAATTTGGGCACTGTATAGCAATATTACTCGGCACTGATAAAATTGTTATTTGGGCAATGTACATGATATTATTTGGGCACTGGTGTTATCATTTCGGCACTGGATGACACTCGTATTTCATTAGAATACAGTAGTAATATTTGGGCACTGTATGACAGTGTTTTTTGAGAAGCATGCAGTGGTACAGTGATATTCTTTGGACACTGTATTGCACTGTTAGTGGCATTTTATGGCACTGGTATTTGGGCTCTGTTTTCCAAAATTATTTGGTACTGTATGGTATGGTATGGTATGGTACTTCTGGCACTGCATTTGGCACTGTATGTTACTGTTTGGCCACATACAGTGGTATATTACTGTATGACACTCTTATATGGATGCTGTATAATAGTATACATTTAGCACTGTAGGGCAGCATTGTTTGGGCAATGTATGACCTATTCATTTTGGCATTGTATGGCAGAATTATTTAAGCAACACTTTTCTTTGGCCACTGTACTGTCGTGAATTTTGGCGGTGTGTGAGATTGTTGGGCAATTATGGGGAATTTATGTGATATCATTTGTGCACTATATGGTATTATAATATGGACAGTATATCGTGGTAAAATGTTAACACTTTAAGGCACTGGCATTTGGACAATGTAGGTTGGCATTATTTGGGCACTGTATGTGAGTATTATTTAGAAACTATAATATTGTTGTGTTATTATTTGGGTGCTCTATGGCGATATGATTTGGGTACTGTTTGGCTATTATTTAGGCACTGCGCAATTTAGTTATTTTCAAACGATATATGACTGTTTTTGAGCACTGTATGATGGTCATTGTATGACACTGTTATTTGGACACTGTATGGTGATATTATGTGGCTTTACATTATTTGGGCAACAGATGATCAGTTTATATGAGCACTGTATAGTACTATTAATTGGACTCTGTATGGCAGTATTATGTTAGCACTGTATGGCAGTATTATGTTAGCACTGTATGGCAGTATTATGTTAGCACTGTATGCCAGTATTATGTTAGCACTGCATGCCAGTATTATGTTAGCACTGTATGGCAGTATTATGTTAGCACTGTATGCCAGTATTATGTTAGCACTGTATGCCAGTATTATGTTAGCACTGTATGGCAGTATTATGTTAGCACTGTATGCCAGTATTATGTTAGCACTGTATGGCAGTATTATGTTAGCACTGTATGCCAGTATTATGTTAGCACTGTATGCCAGTATTATGTTAGCACTGTATGGCAGTATTATGTTAGCACTGTATGCCAGTATTATGTTAGCACTGTATGGCAGTATTATGTTAGCACTGTATGCCAGTATTATGTTAGCACTGTATGCCAGTATTATGTTAGCACTGTATAGCAGTATTATGTTAGCACTGTATGGCAGTATTATGTTAGCACTGTATGGCAGTATTATGTTAGCACTGTATGCCAGTATTATGTTAGCACTGTATGCCAGTATTATGTTAGCACTGTATGCCAGTATTATGTTAGCACTGTATGGCAGTATTATGTTAGCACTGTATGCCAGTATTATGTTAGCACTGTATGCCAGCATTATGTTAGCACTGTATGGCAGTATTATGTTAGCACTGTATGCCAGTATTATGTTAGCACTGTATGCCAGTATTATGTTAGCACTGTATGGCAGTATTATGTTAGCACTGTATGCCAGTATTATGTTAGCACTGTATGGCAGTATTATGTTAGCACTGTATGCCAGTATTATGTTAGCACTGTATGCCAGTATTATGTTAGCGCTGTATGCCATTATTATGTTAGCACTGTATGCCTGTATTATGTTAGCACTGTATGCCAGTATTATGTTAGCACTGTATGCCAGTATTATGTTAGCACTGTATGCCAGTATTATGTTAGCACTGTATGCCAGTATTATGTTAGCACTGTATGCCAGTATTATGTTAGCACTGTATGCCAGTATTATGTTAGCACTGTATGCCAACATTATGTTAGCACTGTATGGCAGTATTATGTTAGCACTGTATGCCAGCATTATGTTAGCACTGTATGCCAGTATTATGTTAGCACTGTATGCCAGTATTATGTTAGCACTGTATGCCAACATTATGTTAGCACTGTATGCCAGTATTATGTTAGCACTGTATGCCAGCATTATGTTAGCACTGTGTGCCAGTATTATGTTAGCACTGTATGCCAGTATTATGTTAGCACTGTATGCCATTATTATGTTAGCACTGTATGGCAGTATTATGTTAGCACTGTTTGCCAGTATTATGTTAGCACTGTATGGCATTATTATGTTAGCACTGTATGCCAGTATTATGTTAGCACTGTATGCCAGTATTATGTTAGCACTGTATGCCAGTATTATGTTAGCACTGTATGCCAGTATTATGTTAGCACTGTATGCCAGTATTATGTTAGCACTGTATGCCATTATTATGTTAGCACTGTATGCCAGCATTATGTTAGCACTGTATGCCAGTATTATGTTAGCACTGTATGCCATTATTATGTTAGCACTGCATGCCAGTATTATTTAGGCACTGTATGGTACTATTATTGAGCACTGTATGGCTGTTATTTAAGCATTATATTGTGGTATTATTTGGTAACTGTATGAGACGACTACTTGTGCATTGAAGTGTGTTTTTGCAAGACACTTGTGATACTGTAATGTGCTAGTGTCTGTAAGATTTTCATATATTGTAGTTTTACAACTTTCATATTTTGACTGTAACGTCACAGAACTTAAACCTTGCCTTTAATTCACTGGTCTATTCACTCCTCTGATTCTTATCTTGCCAAAAAAGAAAAGTCTGATAAATAAAATACTTCTGTCTGCAAAATGTGGAGGAGTGATGCAGTTGAAGTGGGAGACAGTGTATTACATGAGCAATGAAGGTTCTTTAGAAGAACTGTTCAATTAGTGTTTACGTGACATCATATGGTGATAGTTTATATCCAAATGTATTAATATATTTTATTTCACCCCAGGGATTTATATTGACTGGAGATTTTTAATTTATTTTATTTGAGGGCTAGAATGGCTTTGAATTCGGACCAAATAAGAATTTTCTTTGTCTGGTGAAAATTAGTTTTCCAAGTTGCTAAGACTTTTATTACTTTGATTTTATCACACTGTATGTACAATGGATGCTTTCAATTAAAATGAAAGTGACACAAGACTTAGATATAACCAGTTCTCAGCTTGTGATCTCTTTGGAAACTATTTCACAGAGCAATTTTGCAATGTTCCACTTTTATCATTCCGCCGCCCTATCAGGTCCTTATCAATTTCAGATCACTGACATCGATATCAAAGAAACTTCATGATTTATAACTTTGTTAACCTGCCTCCATAGGAGAAAAATCTCCTGATAATATCTGTCTAATAGCTTTAACCTTATCCTCAATAAATGCATGCAGTCAATATTTGTCTGTGCTACACAAACATATGCATTTAAATTTCTTTGGAACATTCATGACATTCAGTAATTATTCTTGAGTTTGGCATGATAATAATTACTAGAATATTGCCCCCTATGTACAAAAATATATCTACTGTGATACTGACACCTATGTACAAGAATATTACTACTATAATACTGCCCCCTATATACAAGAATATAACTACTATAATACTGCTCCTATATACAAGAATATAACTACTATAATACTGCCCCCTATATACAAGAATATAACTACTATAATACTGCCCCTATATACAAGAATATAACTACTATAATACTGCTCCCTATATACAAGAATATAACTACTATAATGCTGCCTCCTATATACAAGAATATAACTACTATAATACTGCTCCTATATACAAGAATATAACTACTATAATACTGCCCCTATATACAAGAATATAACTACTATAATACTGCCCCCTATATACAAGAATATAACTACTATAATACTGCCCCTATATACAAGAATATAACTACTATAATACTGCCCCTATATACAAGAATATTACTACTATAATACTGCCCCTATATACAAGAATATTACTACTATAATACTGCCCCTATATACAAGAATATAACTACTATAATACTGCCCCTATATACAAGAATATAATACTATAATACTGCTCCCTATATACAAGAATATAACTACTATAATACTGCCTCCTATATACAAGAATATAACTACTATAATACTGCTCCTATATACAAGAATATAACTACTATAATACTGCCCCCTGTATACAAGAATATAACTACTATAATACTGCCCCTATATACAAGAATATAACTACTATAATACTGCCCCTTATATACAATAATATAACTACTATAACACTGCTCCTATATACAAGAATATAACTACTATAATACTGCTTCTATATACAAGAATATAACTACTATAATACTTCCCCTTATATACAAGAATAAAACTACTATAATACCGGTCATCTATATATATAAGAATATAACTACTATAATACTGCCCCTTATACAAGAATATAAATACTATAATACTGCTCCTATATACAAGAATATAAGTACTATAATACTGCTCCTATATACAAGAATATAACTACTATAATACTGCCCCTATATACAAGAATATAACTACTATAATACTGCCTCCTATATACAAGAATATAACTACTATAATACTGCTCCTATATACAAGAATATAATTACTATAATACTGCCCCTATATACAAGAATAGAATTACTATAATACTGCTCCTATATACAAGAATATAACTACTATAATACTGCCCCCTATATACAAGAATACAACTACTATAATACTGCCCCCTATATACAAGAATATAACTACTATAATACTGCCCCTGTATACAAGAATATAACTACTATAATACTGCTCCTATATACAACAATATAACTACTATAATACTGCCCCCTATATATAAGAATATAACTACTATAATACTGCCCCCTATATACAAGAAAATAACTACTATAATACTGCCCCCTATATACAAGAATATAACTACTATAATACTGCCCCAATATACAAGAATATAACTACTATAATACTGCCCCCTATATACAAGAATATAACTACTATAATACTGCCCCTATATACAAGAATATAACTACTATAATACTGCTCCCATATACAAGAATATAACTACTATAATACTGCTCCTATATACAAGAATAAAACTACTATAATACCGACCCTATATACAAGAATATTACTACTATAATACTGACCCTATATACAAGAATATAACTACTATAATACCGACCCTATATACAAGAATATAACTACTATAATACTGCCCCCTATATACAAGAATATAACTACTATAATACTGCTCCTATATACAAGAATATAACTACTATAATACTGCACCTATATACAAGAATATAACTACTATAATACTGCCCCTATATACAAGAATATAAGTACTATAATACTGCCCCCTATATACAAGAATATAACTACTATAATACCGACCCTATATACAAGAATATTACTACTATAATACCAACCCTATATACAAGAATAAAACTACTATAATACTGCTCCTATATACAAGAATATAACTACTATAATACTGCCCCCTATATACAAGAATATAACTACTATAATACTGCCCCCTATATACAACACTATAACTACTAAAATACTGCCCCCTATATACAAGAATATAATTACCATAATACTGCTCCTATATACAAGAATATAACTACTATAATACTGCCCCTATATACAAGAATATAACTACTATAATACTGCCCCTATATAAAGAATATAACTACTATAATACTGTTCCTATATACAAGAATATAACTACTATAATACTGCCCCCTATATACAAGAATATAACTACTATAATACTGCCCCCTATATACAAGAATATAACTACTATAATACTGCCCATATATACAAGAATATAACTACTATAATACTGCCCCTATAGACAAGAATATAACTACTATAATACTGCCCCTATATACAAGAATATAACTACTATAATACTGCCCCCTATATACAAGAATATAACTACTATAATACTGCCCCCTATATACAAGAATATAACTACTATAATACTGCCCCTATATACAAGAATATAACTACTATAATACTGCCCCTTATATACAATAATATAACTACTATAATACTGCTCCTATATACAAGAATATAACTACTATAATACTGCTTCTATATACAAGAATATAACTACTATAATACTTCCCCTTATATACAAGAATAAAACTACTATAATACCGGTCATCTATATATATAAGAATATAACTACTATAATACTGCCCCTTATACAAGAATATAAATACTATAATACTGCTCCTATATACAAGAATATAAGTACTATAATACTGCTCCTATATACAAGAATATAACTACTATAATACTGCCCCTATATACAAGAATATAACTACTATAATACTGCCCCTATATACAAGAATATAACTACTATAATACTGCCTCCTATATACAAGAATATAACTACTATAATACTGCTCCTATATACAAGAATATAATTACTATAATACTGCTCCTATATACAAGAATATAACTACTATAATACTGCCCCCTATATATAAGAATATAACTACTATAATACTGCTCCTATATACAAGAATATAACTAATATAATACTGCCCCCTATATACAAGAATACAACTACTATAATACTGCCCCCTATATACAAGAATATAACTACTATAATACTGCCCCTGTATACAAGAATATAACTACTATAATACTGCTCCTATATACAAGAATATAACTACTATAATACTGTTCCTATATACAAGAATATAACTACTATAATACTGCCCCCTATATACAAGAATATAACTACTATAATACTGCCCCTATATACAAGAATATAACTACTATAATACTGCCCCTATATACAAGAATATAACTAATATAATACTGTTCCTATATACAAGAATATAACTACTATAATACTGCCCCCTATATACAAGAATATAACTACTATAATACTGCCCCCTATATACAAGAATATAACTACTATAATACTGCCCATATATACAAGAATATAACTACTATAATACTGCCCCTATAGACAAGAATATAACTACTATAATACTGCCCCTATATACAAGAATATAACTACTATAATACTGCCCCCTATATACAAGAATATAACTACTATAATACTGCCCCCTATATACAAGAATATAACTACTATAATACTGCCCCTATATACAAGAATATAACTACTATAATACTGCCCCTTATATACAATAATATAACTACTATAATACTGCTCCTATATACAAGAATATAACTACTATAATACTGCTTCTATATACAAGAATATAACTACTATAATACTTCCCCTTATATACAAGAATAAAACTACTATAATACCGGTCATCTATATATATAAGAATATAACTACTATAATACTGCCCCTTATACAAGAATATAAATACTATAATACTGCTCCTATATACAAGAATATAAGTACTATAATACTGCTCCTATATACAAGAATATAACTACTATAATACTGCCCCTATATACAAGAATATAACTACTATAATACTGCCTCCTATATACAAGAATATAACTACTATAATACTGCTCCTATATACAAGAATATAATTACTATAATACTGCTCCTATATACAAGAATATAACTACTATAATACTGCCCCCTATATATAAGAATATAACTACTATAATACTGCTCCTATATACAAGAATATAACTAATATAATACTGCCCCCTATATACAAGAATACAACTACTATAATACTGCCCCCTATATACAAGAATATAACTACTATAATACTGCCCCTGTATACAAGAATATAACTACTATAATACTGCTCCTATATACAACAATATAACTACTATAATACTGCCCCCTATATATAAGAATATAACTACTATAATACTGCCCCTATACACAAGAATATAACTACTATAATACTGCTCCTATATACAAGAATATAACTAATATAATACTGCCCCCTATATACAAGAATACAACTACTATAATACTGCCTCCTATATACAAGAATACAACTACTATAATACTGCCCCCTATATACAAGAATATAACTACTATAATACTGCTCCTATATACAAGAATATAACCACTATAATACTGCCCCTATATACAAGAATATAACTACTATAATACTAACCCCTTTATACAAGAACATAACTACTATATTACTGCCCCCTATATACAAGCATATAACTACTATAATACTGCCCCTATATACAAGAATATAATTACTATAATACTGCCCCTATATACAAGATTATAACTAATGGTATCCAAAAGCAAGTAATATTATTGGGCTAGGTAATGTTCCTAGGAACAACCTCCCATATCTGTTAATGAGGCAACTCTATGATACATAAATAAACATGAGAAAAACAGAGTCTATAGCCAATATATATTCAAAAAGTATCAATACAAAACTTTATTTAAACATACATAATGGACAAACATTTAAAAGAAGTATAACAGTAGGAGAACTCAATCACAAAATGACATAGAGACACGTCAGGATAGCCAAGGTATATATAATAAACCTTTGAAGTGTAGGTTTGGAGTAAGACTAACACTAGTGTAGCATAAAACTAGTTAGATCTATTTATAATTATTGATGCTGTTTAAAGGGCATAAATGGTCCCCAAAACAGACATCAAAGAATAAAGGTAATGGGTCTGAAACAGACCCTGTGTGTAGGTTTCCTAGGATGGTCTTACCCATAAAAAGTCCTTAGGCTGAGTCCTGATGGTCACTGTGTGCGCCCCGACGCGCGTTTCGCGAATGTCCGCTTCCTCAAGGGGGTGTAGTGTGTCTGACCAGAGGGCACCCTATATACCCTATCTACCCAGGTGTATTCTATCTGTGTTCTGTCCCGTCCATGCGCACTTGGCGCGCATCCGACGGCGAAACCGGAAGTGTGGCATGCCCCACTTCCGTCCTCCAGTGCTGCGGCGCACATCCGGTCTCTGGTCGCGTACCAGATGATCCGGACATGCGCACCGCACTCTAGGAGAGACGGGCGTGGCCTCACCCAGTCCCGGTCGTACACGTCAGAGGCGCGCACCCGATTGGACAGAACAGAATACTACGTACAGGTAAGTATAATTGGAACATATCATAACCCTTTTTAATGCTGCATGATCTCTCTATCTTCACAATTTAGTGAAGTTGACCAGGAAATACAGATGATTTACATCTGATTCGTTTTTAACCTAGTAGATGTTTTTTTGTGTTGTATACCTCATTAGGGGCCAATTTTTACAGGAACGCTGCTCATATTGCATAGTATTGAGAAAAAACGGAAAGAAAGAGAGAGACATTTATTTCTTAGAACAGTGATACCTGAAGAACCCCATTGAATTAAATAAATAAATAATCAATTATATATATTCGACTGCAAGAGTACTATAGAAAGAATATATATGTATAAATAAATATAGTTGGATATAGTGAATCAATTATGGACACATCTGTGCCTCACATTCAATAATATGAAAACCCTCAACATCAGAAATACATTAGTCTTCAAAAAACATATACCAAGTAAACACCATGAACAAAAACAAATAAATATTAAAATCTAAATGGTGCATGAAATAAATATGTTAGAGACTGTTACCAAAAGCAGCAGTCATGTAAGGTTGTCTGTGAATAAGACAGGCAACTAAAGTGCTGATGCAAACATACAAACAAAAAATAATAAAAATAAAGAATAATAAAAATTAATAAAAAATCGTACGCAAGTCACATGTAGATTCTTTTCGTATAAAAGACTGTTCCATAGTAAACAGTCATGTAGGGTTGTCTGTAAACAAACAGACAGCAAAACAATATATTTATACAAAAATGAGAACCAGATCATAAGCAGGTCACTCGCATCGAGTCCTGGATATACATTATCATCTTCGAGATTCGCAACATGATGGGTCGTCCAATTATACAGGGCTTTAGTCAAGGTACAAGGATGCCTTTACTGGATACTGGCCAATACGTCTCATACCTACTAAGAGAGTAAATGCATTAAAAACGAAACACACAAACAATTCACAGTTTAAAAGTCATAAAACAATGATCTGCTGGTAGTGTGGCGGTTACGACTTCCTCATAAGAAAGGAGCAAAACTCAACTGTTCGTTGAGTCCAGCCGGTGCCATAGATCCTAGTTGCACAATCCACCTACATTCTTTCTGTGCCAGGACCTTCTTCACATTGCCCCCCCTGATGCCACAACGGATACGTTCGATTCCCCGGATTTTCAGGGACCTTGGGTTACACCCATGATACATTTTAAAATGTCTAGGCAGGGTTTTAAGTTCAATTGGATCATCGATTACTCCCGCTGCGATAATATCTCGCACATGTTCTCTTGTGCGTATGCGTAATTCCCTAGATGTTAGGCCTATGTAAACCTTGGGGCACCCGCACACAGCGTAATACACTATGTGTGTGGTACTGCACGATATATAGTCTCTGATCTCAAAAGACTTAGTACCGTCCACTGATTCAAACTTATTGGTTCTGCTGATGTTGGGACATGCAACGCAGTTGCCACATGGATAGCAGCCCTTTCTTTGTCCCTGGGTTCCGAAGAAGTTAATTTTTTTGGGATATAGTGACTTTGGACCAGGATGTCTCGAAGATTCCTACTTCGCCTAGCCGTCATTGTCGGTTTGTCACTCAAACATAGGGCCAGAGTGGGTTCAGACCTTAGAATTGGCCAATGTCGTCCTAAAATGGTCCTTACTTCATCCCATCTGCTGTTATAAGTGGAGATGAACCTAACGGCTTTTTTTCCCACTATAGGTATCTTATTTCTCAACAAATTGGCACGAGGGGTCTTTTTAGCTCTCCGATACCCTGCTTTTATGGACCTGTTACTGTACCCCCTGTCTTCAAATCTATATCTCAGATCCTGAGACTGATGTTTGAACAGATGGTCAGTAGAGCAGATCCGCCTCATCCTGAGGAATTGACCAACTTTGATGGCTTTAATAGTGGAAGGAGTGTGAGAGGAGGATGCATGCAGCAATGAATTAACGGATGTTGACTTGCGGTAGACATCCGTCTGTAGGAAGCCACTTGCATCCGTGAATATTGAGAGGTCCAAGAACTCAATCTTGGATGAATCAAATGAGTAAGTCAATTTCACATTCATCTGGTTAATATTAAGTTGCTGCATGAAGTTCCTCAACTCACACTCCGAACCCTGCCACACAAACAGTATGTCGTCAATGTAACGGAGCCAGCACTGCACATGGTCCGCGGCACGAGCGCCATCCCCATGAAAAACCTGCCTTTCCCAAAAACCGAGAAACAGGTTTGCATAGGATGGCGCACATGCCGCGCCCATGGCAGTGCCTTGAATCTGTAAATAAAAGTTGTCCTTGAATACAAAGATGTTATGGCTCAAAACATACTGGAGTAGCTCCACAATGAGTTCACATAGTTCATCATCCCAGTTGCTAGTCCCCAGGAAGAAGCGGACCGCCTCCAGACCATCCCTATGTCTAATGCATGTATATAGACTCTCGACATCTGCCGTTACAAGGTACATGTCAGGTTCAATCTGAATCCCATCAATTCTTCCCAGGACGTCTGTTGTGTCCTTTACATGAGATGGCAGTTCTGTCACCAACGGCTTTAAATAGTGATCGATAAATTTACATGTGGCTTCACATAAGCCTCCCATACCTGACACAATAGGACGTCCTGGGGGTTCCATCAGGTTTTTGTGAATTTTGGGCAAAAAATAGATTGTAGGTATTTTGGGGTCCTCAGTCAGTAATCCCTCACAGATCTTCTTGGTGATAATGCCCTTGTCCAGGGCCCTATGCAGGATTACCTTTAGTTCCAAAGAGAATCTAGACATAGGGTTAAACATGAGTTTAGCATAAGTCTGCTTATCTCTTAATTGCCTGAATGCCTCTTTTTCATATTTGTCTGTCGGCCATACCACAATGTTACCCCCCTTGTCAGCGGCTTTGATAACTACGTCCTCATAGGATTGCAGTTCTCTAATTGCTTGTCTCTGAGCGACTGTAAGGTTGTCCCTATAACTAAACTTGGGTATCTGTGTAAGATCATCTACTACCAATTTGGTAAATATTTCTACCTGAGGGCACAATGACAAGGGGGGAAACTTGGTCGATTTAGGTAGGGCCGACATGGGAAACTTACTTCTCACAGTGTTTTGTTCGCATAGTAATTCTTCCAGTGCTGAAAAAAAAAATTAACTTCTTCGGAACCCAGGGACAAAGAAAGGGCTGCTATCCATGTGGCAACTGCGTTGCATGTCCCAACATCAGCAGAACCAATAAGTTTGAATCAGTGGACGGTACTAAGTCTTTTGAGATCAGAGACTATATATCGTGCAGTACCACACACATAGTGTATTACGCTGTGTGCGGGTGCCCCAAGGTTTACATAGGCCTAACATCTAGAGAATTACGCATACGCACAAGAGAACATGTGCGAGATATTATCGCAGCGGGAGTAATCGATGATCCAATTGAACTTAAAACCCTGCCTAGACATTTTAAAATGTATCATGGGTGTAACCCAAGGTCCCTGAAAATCCGGGGAATCGAACGTATCCGTTGTGGCATCAGGGGGGGCAATGTGAAGAAGGTCCTGGCACAGAAAGAATGTAGGTGGATTGTGCAACTAGGATCTATGGCACCGGCTGGACTCAACGAACAGTTGAGTTTTGCTCCTTTCTTATGAGGAAGTCGTAACCGCCACACTACCAGCAGATCATTGTTTTATGACTTTTAAACTGTGAATTGTTTGTGTGTTTCGTTTTTAATGCATTTACTCTCTTAGTAGGTATGAGACGTATTGGCCAGTATCCAGTAAAGGCATCCTTGTACCTTGACTAAAGCCCTGTATAATTGGACGACCCATCATGTTGCGAATCTCGAAGATGATAATGTATATCCAGGACTCGATGCGTGTGACCTGCTTATGATCTGGTTCTCATTTTTGTATAAATATATTGTTTTGCTGTCTGTTTGTTTACAGACAACCCTACATGACTGTTTACTATGGAACAGTCTTTTATACGAAAAGAATCTACATGTGACTTGCGTACGATTTTTTATTAATTTTTATTATTCTTTATTTTTATTATTTTTTGTTTGTATGTTTGCATCAGCACTTTAGTTGCCTGTCTTATTCACAGACAACCTTACATGACTGCTGCTTTTGGTAACAGTCTCTAACATATTTATTTCATGCACCATTTAGATTTTAATATTTATTTGTTTTTGTTCATGGTGTTTACTTGGTATATGTTTTTTGAAGACTAATGTATTTCTGATGTTGAGGGTTTTCATATTATTGAATGTGAGGCACAGATGTGTCCATAATTGATTCACTATATCCAACTATATTTATTTATACATATATATTCTTTCTATAGTACTCTTGCAGTCGAATATATATAATTGATTATTTATTTATTTAATTCAATGGGGTTCTTCAGGTATCACTGTTCTAAGAAATAAATGTCTCTCTCTTTCTTTCCGTTTTTTCTCAATACTATGCAATATGAGCAGCGTTCCTGTAAAAATTGGCCCCTAATGAGGTATACAACACAAAAAAACATCTACTAGGTTAAAAACGAATCAGATGTAAATCATCTGTATTTCCTGGTCAACTTCACTAAATTGTGAAGATAGAGAGATCATGCAGCATTAAAAAGGGTTATGATATGTTCCAATTATACTTACCTGTACGTAGTATTCTGTTCTGTCCAATCGGGTGCGCGCCTCTGACGTGTACGACCGGGACTGGGTGAGGCCACGCCCGTCTCTCCTAGAGTGCGGTGCGCATGTCCGGATCATCTGGTACGCGACCAGAGACCGGATGTGCGCCGCAGCACTGGAGGACGGAAGTGGGGCATGCCACACTTCCGGTTTCGCCGTCGGATGTGCGCCAAGTGCGCATGGACGGGACAGAACGCAGATAGAATACACCTGGGTAGATAGGGTATATAGGGTGCCCTCTGGTCAGACACACTACACCCCCTTGAGGAAGCGGACATTCGCGAAACGCGCGTCGGGGCGCACACAGTGACCATCAGGACTCAGCCTAAGGACTTTTTATGGGTAAGACCATCCTAGGAAACCTACACACAGGGTCTGTTTCAGACCCATTACCTTTATTCTTTGATGTCTGTTTTGGGGACCATTTATGCCCTTTAAACAGCATCAATAATTATAAATAGATCTAACTAGTTTTATGCTACACTAGTGTTAGTCTTACTCCAAACCTACACTTCAAAGGTTTATTATATATACCTTGGCTCTCCTGACGTGTCTCTATGTCATTTTGTGATTGAGTTCTCCTACTGTTATACTTCTTTTAAATGTTTGTCCATTATGTATGTTTAAATAAAGTTTTGTATTGATACTTTTTGAATATATATTGGCTATAGACTCTGTTTTTCTCATGTTTATTTATCCCTATATACAAGAATAGAATTACTATAATACTGCTCCTATATACAAGAATATAACTAATATAATACTGCCCCCTATATATAAGAATATAACTACTATAATACTGCCCCCTATGTACAAGAATATAACTACTATAATACTGCCCCCTATATACAAGAATATAACTACTATAATACTGCCCCCTATATACAAGAATATAACTACTATAATACTGCCCCCTATATACAAGAATATAACTAATATAATACTGCCCCCTATATATAAGAATATAACTACTATAATACTGCTCCTATATACAAGAATATAACTAATATAATACTGCCCCCTATATACAAGAATACAACTACTATAATACTGCCCCTATATACAAGAATATAACTACTATAATACTGCCCCCTATATACAAGAATATAACTACTATAATACTGCCCCCTATATACAAGAATATAACTACTATAATACTGCTCCTATATACAAGAATATAACTACTATAATACTGCCCCCTATATACAAGTATATAACTACTATAATACTGCCCCCTATATACAAGAATATAACATATAATACTGCCCCCTATATACAAGAAAATAACTACTATAATACTGCCCCTATATACAAGAATATAACTACTATAATACTGCCCCCTATATACAAGAATATAACTACTATAATACTGCCCCTATATACAAGAATATAACTACTATAATACTGCTCCTATATACAACAATATAACTACTATAATACTGCCCCCTATATATAAGAATATAACTAATATAATACTGCCCCTATACACACGAATATAACTACTATAATACGGCTCCTATATACAAGAATACAACTACTATAATACTGCCTCCTATATACAAGAATATAACTACTATAATACTGCCCCCTATATACAAGAATATAACTACTATAATACTGCCCCTATATACAAGAATATAACTACTATAATACTGCTCCTATATAGAACAATATAACTACTATAATACTGCCCCCTATATATAAGAATATAACTACTATAATACTGCTCCTATATACAACAATATAACTACTATAATACTGCCCCCTATATATAAGAATATAACTAATATAATACTGCCCCTATACACACGAATATAACGACTATAATACTGTTCCTATACACAAGAATATGACTACTATAATACTGCCCTCTATATACAAGAATATAACTACTATAATACTGCCCCCATATACAAGAATATAACTACGATAATACTGCCCCCTATATACAAGAATATAACTACTATAATACTGCCTCCTATATACAAGAATATAACTACTATAATACTGCTCCTATATACAAGAATATAACTACTATAATACTGCCCCCTATATATAAGAATATAACTAATATAATACTGCCCCTATACACAAGAATATAACTACTATAATACTGCTCCTATATACAAGAATACAACTACTATAATACTGCCTCCTATATACAAGAATACAACTACTATAATACTGCCTCCTATATACAAGAATACAACTACTATAATACTGCCTCCTATATACAAGAATATAACTACTATAATACTGCCCCCTATATACAAGAATATAACTACTATAATACTGCCCCTATACACAAGAATATAACTACTATAATACTGCTCCTATATACAACAATATAACTACTATAATACTGCCCCCTATATATAAGAATATAACTACTATAATACTGCCTCCTATATACAAGAATATAACTACTATAATACTGCTCCTATATACAAGAATATAACTACTATAATACTGCCTCCTATATACAAGAATATAACTACTATAATACTGCCCCCTATATACAAGAATATAACTACTATAATACTGCCCCTATATACAAGAATATAACTACTATAATACTGCCCCTATATACAAGAATATAACTACTATAATACTGCTCCTATATACAAGAATATAACTACTATAATACTGGCTCCTATATACAAGAATATAACTAATATAATACTGCTCCTATATACAAGAATATAACTACTATAATACTGCCCCCTATATACAAGAATATAACTACTATAATACTGCCCCTATATACAAGAATATAACTACTATAATACTGCCCCTATATACAAGAATATAACTACTATAATACTGCCCCTATATACAAGAATATAACTACTATAATACTGCTCCTATATACAAGAATATAACTAATATAATACTGCTCCTATATACAAGAATATAACTACTATAATACTGCCCCCTATATACAAGAATATAACTACTATAATACTGCCCCTATATACAAGAATATAACTACTATAATACTGCCCCTATATACAAGAATATAACTACTATAATACTGCCCCTATATACAAGAATATAACTACTATAATACTGCTCCTATATACAAGAATATAACTACTATAATACTGCTCCTATATACAAGAATATAACTACTATATTACTGCCCCTATATACAAGAATATAACTACTATAATACTGCTCCTATATACAAGAATATAACTACTATATTACTGCCCCTATATACAAGAATATAACTACTATAATACTGCTCCTATATACAAGAATATAACTACTATAATACTGCCCCCTATATACAAGAATATAACTACTATAATACTGCCCCTATATACAAGAATATAACTACTATAATAGTGCCCCTATATACAAGTATATAACTACTATAATACTGCCCCCTATATACAAGAATATAACTACTATAATACTGCTCCCTATATACAAGAATATAACTACTATAATACTGCTCCCTATATACAAGAATATAACTACTATAATACTGCCCCCTATATACAAGAATATAACTACTATAATACTGCCCCCTATATACAAGAATATAACTACTATAATACTACCCCCTATATATAAGAATATAACTACTATAATACTGCCCCTATATACAAGAATATAACTACTATAATACTGCCCCTATATACAAGAATATAACTACTATAATAGTGCCCCTATATACAAGTATATAACTACTATAATACTACCCCCTATATACAAGAATATAACTACTATAATACTGCTCCCTATATACAAGAATATAACTACTATAATACTGCTCCCTATATACAAGAATATAACTACTATAATACTGCCCCCTATATACAAGAATATAACTACTATAATACTGCCCCCTATATACAAGAATATAACTACTATAATACTGCTCCTATATACAAGAATATAACTACTATAATACTGCCCCTATATACAAGAATATAACTACTATAATACTGCCCCCTATATACAAGAATATAACTACTATAATACTGCCCCTATATACAAGAATATAACTACTATAATACTGCTCCTATATACAAGAATATAACTAATATAATACTGCTCCTATATACAAGAATATAACTACTATAATACTGCCCCCTATATACAAGAATATAACTACTATAATACTGCCCCTATATACAAGAATATAACTACTATAATACTGCCCCTATATACAAGAATATAACTACTATAATACTGCCCCTATATACAAGAATATAACTACTATAATACTGCTCCTATATACAAGAATATAACTACTATAATACTGCTCCTATATACAAGAATATAACTACTATATTACTGCCCCTATATACAAGAATATAACTACTATAATACTGCTCCTATATACAAGAATATAACTACTATATTACTGCCCCCTATATACAAGAATATAACTACTATAATACTGCTCCTATATACAAGAATATAACTACTATAATACTGCCCCCTATATACAAGAATATAACTACTATAATACTGCCCCTATATACAAGAATATAACTACTATAATAGTGCCCCTATATACAAGTATATAACTACTATGATACTGCCCCCTATATACAAGAATATAACTACTATAATACTGCTCCCTATATACAAGAATATAACTACTATAATACTGCTCCCTATATACAAGAATATAACTACTATAATACTGCCCCCTATATACAAGAATATAACTACTATAATACTGCCCCCTATATACAAGAATATAACTACTATAATACTACCCCCTATATATAAGAATATAACTACTATAATACTGCCCCTATATACAAGAATATAACTACTATAATACTGCCCCTATATACAAGAATATAACTACTATAATAGTGCCCCTATATACAAGTATATAACTACTATAATACTACCCCCTATATACAAGAATATAACTACTATAATACTGCTCCCTATATACAAGAATATAACTACTATAATACTGCTCCCTATATACAAGAATATAACTACTATAATACTGCCCCCTATATACAAGAATATAACTACTATAATACTGCCCCCTATATACAAGAATATAACTACTATAATACTGCTCCTATATACAAGAATATAACTACTATAATACTGCCCCTATATACAAGAATATAACTACTATAATACTGCCCCCTATATACAAGAATATAACTACTATAATACTGCCCCTATATACAAGAATATAACTACTATAATACTGCCTCCTATATAGAAGAATATAACTACTATAATACTGCCTCTATATACAAGAATATAACTACTGTAATACTGCTCCTATATACAAGAATATAACTACTATAATACTGCCCCATATACAAGAATATAACTACTATAATACTGCCTCCTATATAGAAGAATATAACTACTATAATACTTCTCCCTATATACAAGAATATAACTACTATAATACTGCCCCCTATATACAAGAATATAACTACTATAATACTGCCCCTATATACAAGAATATAACTACTATAATACTGTCCTCTATATACAAGAATATAACTACTATAATACTGCCCCATTATACAAGAATATAACTACTATACGAAAGAAAGAAAGAAAGAAAGAAAGAAAGAAAGAAAGAAAGAAAGAAAGAAAGAAAGAAAGAAAATAGGTAAATTTTATTCTAAAATTATTTTACTCAATATATTCTACAATATTGCAGTAAAAAAGAGAGGTTTAAAGTGTATGAAAGTAAGAAAAATATAAGTCTTGAGCTATCAATTTTGTAGCAGTTTGGAACAGGACAGGAGAGTTAGGCCTCATGCACACGACCGTAGCCGTGTGCACGGCCGTGATTTTCGGGTCGGGCGGCTGCGGACTGTCAGCGGACTGTCAGCCGCGGGCCGCCCGCAAATCGTACGACATGCACATGGCCGCCGTCATTGTTTTCAATGAGCCCGGACCGCAGAAGATGTCCGTAATAGGACATGCCCGTTCTTTCTGCGGTGCGGGTTCCCGGGCCATGCACGGACCGTAAAAACTACGGTCGTGTGCATGGCCCCATAGAAAAGAATGGGGCCGTAAATCTCCCGTGGATTTTCGGGGGAATTGCAGCAGCAAAAACACGTTTGTGTGCATGGGGCCTTTTTGTGGTGCTGATGTGTATATGATTGTCTATAGGGCACTTATAATCTGGTGACAGAGCCGCTTTAATACAATGTTAACATCAGCCCTTCGAATGTAAACATGAATATTCCCTTCCACTGACATCAAGACCTTGAAAATGGTAAAGAATTAAAATACTAATTATATCAGAATGTTGTAAAACTTTTCATTATACAATGATTAATCATTATTTATATAAAACGGGAAAACTGCTTTAATAAAAGCGAAGAAATGTTATGTTCTTTTTTGAGAGGTCTTGGGTCGCCACCTGCTGGATGAACAGGTAACTAAGAACAAACAGGAAAAACAAATACATGATATAGAGATATTACTTTGCAAAAATTCTAGAATGTTTGTTTAAAACCATGTGCTCCCCCGGTACAAGCCACTCAGCCAAAAACCCATCGCAAAACAGAGGCAATTTGCATTATACCCGTGTGTGACTATATCCTCGGAAATGCGGCACACTACTGCTGCATGTACGGCTCCCATACATATAAAATTTGTCATTGGTGCATTTTGCCAATTATTTCCTATTGACAATAACCACAGTGACACCACGTTATATAAAAAAAAAGGTACTATGCACACCAGTAGTAGTTATCCAAAGGTTGATTTTAATAGTTTCGCCAGAGTCAGTGCAACGTTTCTGTCACACCCTTGACCTTCATCAGGCATGTAGTATCCTGGGTCCTGCGAAATGGCGCTTAGGGAATGGCGGCTGACCGCTAGTGGAGTGCATAGTACCTTTTTTCATATTGTACGGGTTGGGTCCCTACGCATGCACCCATACGAAAACCTACTGCGGTCTGAACACCCTCAAAACCACGTTATATGAAAGCCAAAGTGTCCCAGCAGGCTGTAACAAGAGTACCACTTTACTGACAGCCAGGTTGAAACCATAATGACAGCCAGAGTACCCCCAGACAAAGACAGCCTTACATTGGATTGTGCCCTGTTAGGAACCTACTGTTGCCCCCCCCCCCCATATTGTGTATTGTTGCACAATGTACAAATAATCATACAGGGACTAATTATAAGTGCCATAATGTGTGCTGCCCATATAACAGTTCCATACATTGGTCACATAACACTTCCAACCAGTACTCAAATAATACCGACATACAGTTTCCAAATAAAACCAACATACATCGCTCAAATAATTCCAACATACAGTCACCAAATAATACCACAATACAGTGCTCAAATAATATCGCCATAGAGTGACCAAATATTACCTACATACAGTGCCTAAATAATACCCCCATACAGTGATGAAGTAATATCAACATATAGTGACCAAATAATATCACCATACAACGCTCAAATAATACCAACATACAGTGACCAAATAATACCAACATATAGTGACCAAATTATACCAACATTAGGTGCTCAAATAATACCACCATACAGTGCTCAAATAATGCCAACATAAAGTGACTGAATACCAAACTACAGTGACCAAATAATACAATCATACTGTGCCCACCATACAGTGCTAAAATAATACCTACATACAGTGTCCAAATAATACCAACATACAGTGCTCAAATTAGACCATACAGTGTCCAAATAATACCACCAAACAGTGACCAAATAATACCACCATACAGTTACCAAATAATACCACCAAACAGTGACCAAATAATACCACCATGCAGTGACCAAATAATACCACCATACAGTGACCAAATAATACCACCATACAGTGACTGAATAATACCACCATACAGTGACTGAATAATACCACCATACAGTGACTGAATAATACCACCATACAGTGACCAAATAATACCACCATACAGTGACCAAATAATACCAACATACAGTGACTGCATAATACCACCATACAGTGACTGCATAATACCACCATACAGTAACTGAATATTACCACCATACAGTGACTGCATAATACCATCATACAGTGACTGAATAATACCATCATACAGTGACTGAATAATACCACCATACAGTGACTGAATAATACCACCATACAGTGACTGAATAATACCTCCATACAGTGACTGAATAATACCACCATACAGTGACTGAATAATACCTCCATACAGTGACTGAATAATACCACCATACACTGACTGAATAATATCTCCATACACTGATTGAATAATACCACCATACACTGACTGACTAATACCACCATACAGTGACTGAATAATACCACAATACAGTGACTGAATAATACCGCCATACAGTGACTGAATAATACCACCATACAGTGACTGAATAATACCTCCATACAGTGACTGAATAATACCTCCATACAGTGACTGAATAATACCACCATACAGTGACTGAATAATACCACCATACAGTGACTGAATAATACCTCCATACAGTGACTGAATAATACCTCCATACAGTGACTGAATAATACCACCATACAGTGACTGAATAATACCACCATACAGTGACTGAATAATACCACCATACAGTAATTGAATAATACCTCCATACAGTGACTGAATAATACCGCCATACAGTGACTGAATAATACCGCCATACAGTGACTGAATAATACCACCATACAGTGACTGAATAATACCACCATACAGTGACTGAATAATACCTAAATACAGTGACTGAATAATACCACCATACAGTGACTGAATAATACCTCTATACAGTGACTGAATAATACCACCATACAGTGACTGAATAATACCTAAGTACAGTGACTGAATAATACCACCATACAGTGACTGAATAATACCTCCATACAGTGACTGAATAATACCTCCATACAGTGACCAACTAATACCACCATACAGTGACTGAATAATACCTCCATACAGTGACTGAATAATACCACCATACAGTGATGAAGTAATATCAACATATAGTGACCAAATAATACCACCATACAGTGCTCAAATAATACCAACATACAGTGACCAAATAATACCAACATATAGTGACCAAATTATACCAACATTAGGTGCTCAAATAATACCACCATACAGTGCTCAAATAATGCCAACATAAAGTGACTGAATACCAAACTACAGTGACCAAATAATACAATCATACTGTGCCCACCATACAGTGCTCAAATAATACCTACATACAGTGTCCAAATAATACCAACATACAGTGCTCAAATTAGACCATACAGTGTCCAAATAATACCACCAAACAGTGACCAAATAATACCACCATACAGTTACCAAATAATACCAACATACAGTGACCAAATAATACCACCATGCAGTGACTGAATAATACCGCCATACAGTGACTGAATAATACCTAAATACAGTGACTGAATAATACCACCATACAGTGACTGAATAATACCTCCATACAGTGACTGAATAATACCACCATACAGTGACTGAATAATACCACCATACACTGACTGAATAATACCACCATACACTGACTGAATAATACCACCATACAGTGACTGAATAATACCTCCATACAGTGACTGAATAATACCTCCATACAGTGACCAACTAATACCTCCATACAGTGACTGAATAATACCTCCATACAGTGACCGACTAATACCACCATACAGTGACTGAATAATACCCCCATACAGTGACTGAATAATACCACCATACAGTGACTGAATAATACCACCATACAGTGACTGAATAATACTGCCATACACTGACTGAATAATATCTCCATACAGTGACTGCATAATACCACCATACACTGACTGAATAATACCGCCATACACTGACTGAATAATACCACAATACAGTGACTGAATAATACCGCCATACAGTGACTGAATAATACCACAATACAGTGACTGAATAATACCTCCATATAGTGCTCAAATACCAGCTCCATACATAAACTACTCTAATAACAGTGCTATACAATTATTTTTTTTCTTATTATTATTATTATTATTATTAAGATTTGTGATGGATCGCGAGGCTCGGATAATTTAGTAGAAATGGCTGATGTGCCCTGTAGCACACCCCTAAGGCTGGCCCTAGAAAAAAGTACCCCTTTAATGACATCCATAGACAGAAACAGCTAGAGTGTCCCCATAACATCAGCTAAAGTGCCCTGTGTACACAATAAATATATAAATGCTCATAACTCCCCAGCGTCAAACAACCACCATGTTACTTCCTCTCCATAAGTTACAGCCGCCAGTACTGCGTTTTGCTCTGTTCACATCACGTTTGGGCCATAATATAAAAGCTTAAATACCAAAAAGAAAAAAGAATAGTAACATGGACTAACATTCCCTTCGGTTACTATGGGGGAAAATGTATGCAAAAAGAAAGTGTCCCCATGTCTAATCTCTATATATTTGCTATATGTGATTTCTAACACTAGAGGGCGCTGCTTACACACTAAAGGATGGAGATGCTGGAATCACTGTCCTGTTAGGCTGTATATGTGTCATTCTAACTATGGATTTCTCAGATATAACACCGGAATCAGACCTATAGAAACTATGTCATTGCTTGTAATACAATATTTAAAAGTGTATAGTGCAAAGCAATATTTATTGTCTATTAAGAGGGTATTATAACTTTCCCATATCATCCGCTCCAGCCATTCATACTGGTATTGTGCTGGGTTTCTTCAGTTTTGGAAAGTTTGCAATACAAATATGACACAATCCCAAATTCTAAAGCAAAAAGAAGCTAGTGGCAGACCTCACGATCAATATAGTGTAATACTGTATATATGTATATACTGTCACCACTGCAGCTCTGGAGAGTAAGGGTATGTTCACACGGCGGGGGTCCGTAACGGCTGAAATTACGGGGATGTTTCAGCCTGAAAACATCCCCGTAATTTCAGCCGTACCGGCATGTGCAGGCGCTTGAACGCCGCGTCAATTACGGCCGTAATTAGCGCTGCTATTCATTGGAGTCAATGAATAACGGCTCCAATTACGGCCAAAGAAGTGACAGGTCACTTCTTTGACGCGGGCGTCTATTTACGCGCCGTCATTTGACAGCGGCGCGTAAATATACGCCTCGTGTGAACAGACAAACGTCTGCCCATTGCTTTCAATGGGCAGATGTTTGTCAGCGCTATTGAGGCGCTATTTTCGGGCGTAATTCGGGGCAAAAACGCCAGATTTACGTCCGTAAATAGGCCGTGTGAACATACCCTAAGGCTGGAGTCACACGAGCATGTTCGGTCCGTAAAATACGAAACGTATTTCGGCCGCAGATCCCGGACCGAACACACTGCAGGGAGCCGGGCTCCTCGCATCATACTTATTTACGACGCTAGGAGTCCTGTCTCTTCCGGGAACTACTGTCACGTACTGAAAACATGATTACAATACGGGACAGTTGTCCTGCAGCGAGGCAGGGACTCCTAGCGTCGTACATAACTATGATGCTAGGAGCCCGGCTCCCTGCATTGTGTTCGGTCCGGGACTTGCGGCTGAAATACGTTCCGTCCTTTATGGACCGAACATGCTCGTGTGAATCCAGCCTAATAGTGGCAGGAAAGAGCACTGATCAGCAAGTAGATCGGCGCTCATTTAGATCCATTTATATGGAGAAACTATTGGCACTACATGTGACCGAAAGATAGTTAGTGTGATCATATGGGCTCATACAGGTTCATTATTGCTGGCAGCACATCCATGGGAAGATACACGGGAAGATGCTCTACCGACAACCCATGATTTTAACGCCTGCACAAAACATTGGATCAGTCGACAAACGCGCGTTTGCTCGTTTGTCAGCTGATCTCTGGCCATGTTACCTTAGGCCGATGATCGGGTACAAGTGTTCGAAAGTGCGCTCATTCACCCTATCATAGGCCCCTGTTAAATGGCCTTTACTCTGGATCAGTAAAAGTTGAGTAATGTAATGTATGCTTACAGCGACTGCACCAGCAGAATAGTGAGTGCAGCTCTGGAGTATAATACAGGATGTAACTCAGGATCAGTACAGGATAAGTAATGTAATGTATGTACACAGCGACTGCACCAGCAGAATAGTGAGTGCAGCTCTGGAGTATAATACAGGATATAACTCAGGATCAGTACAGGATAAGTAATGTATGTACACAGTGACTCCACCAGCAGAATAGTGACTGCAGCTCTGGAGTATAATACAGGATGTAACTCAGGATCAGTACAGGATCAGTAATGTAATGTATGTACACAGTGACTCCACCAGCAGAATAGTGACTGCAGCTCTGGAGTATAATACAGGATGTAACTCAGGATCAGTACAGGATAAGTAATGTAATGTATGTACACAGTGACTCCACCAGCAGAATAGTGAGTACAGCTCTGAAGTATAATATAGGATGTAACTCAGGATCAGTACAGGATAAGTAATGTAATGTTTTTACACAGTGACTCCACCAGCAGAATAGTGAGTGCAGCTCTGGAGTATAATACAGGATATAACTCAGGATCAGTACAGGATAAGAAATGTAATGTGTGTACACAGTGACTCCACCAGCAGAATAGTGAGTGCAGCTCTGGAGTATAATACAGAATGTAACTCAGGATCAGTAAAGGATAAGTAATGTAATGTATGTACACAGTGACTCCACCAGCAGAATAGTGAGTGCAGCTCTGGAGTATAATACAGGATATAACTCAGGATCAGTACAGGATAAGTAATGTAATGTATGTACACAGTGACTCCACCAGCAGAATAATGAGTGCAGCTCTGGAGTATAATACAGGATATAACTCAGGATCAGTACAGGATAAGTAATGTAATGTATGTACACAGTGACTCCACCAGCAGAATAATGAGTGCAGCTCTGGTGTATAATACAGGATGTAACTCAGGATCAGTACAGGATAAGTAATGTAATGTATGTACACAGTGACTCCACCAGCAGAATAGTGAGTGCAGCTCTGGAGTATAATACAAGATATAACTCAGGATCAGTACAGGATAAGTAATGTAATGTATGTACACAGTGACTCCACCAGCAGAATAGTGAGTGCAGCTCTGGAGTATAATACAGGATGTAACTCAGGATCAGTACAGGATAAGTAATGTAATGTATGTACACAGTGACTCCACCAGCAGAATAGTGAGTGCAGCTCTGGAGTATAATACAGGATGTAACTCAGGATCAGTACAGGATAAGTAATGTAATGTATGTACATAGTGACTCCACCAGCAGAATAGTGAGTGCAGCTCTGGAGTATAATACAGGATGTAACTCAGGATCAGTACAGGATAAGTAATGTAATGTATGTACACAGTGACTCCCCCAGTAGAATAGTGAGTGCAGCTCTGGAGTATAATACTGGATGTAACTCAGGATCAGTACAGGATAAGTAATGTAATATATGTACACAGTGACTCCCCCAGCAGAATAGTGAGTACAGCTCTGGAGTATAATACAGGATGTAACTCAGGATCAGTACAGGATAAGTAATGTAATGTATGTACACAGTGACTCCACCAGCAGAATAGTGAGTGCAGCTCTGGAGTATAATACAGGATGTAACTCAGGATCAGTACAGGATAAGTAATGTAATGTATGTACACAGTGACCCCACCAGCAGAATAGTGAGTACAGCTCTGGAGTATAATACAGGATGTAACTCAGGATCAGTACAGGATAAGTAATGTAATGTATGTACACATTGACTCCACCAGCAGAATAGTGAGTACAGCTCTGGAGTATAATACAGGATGTAACTCAGGATCAGTACAGGATAAGTAATGTAATGTATGTACACAGTGACTCCACCAGCAGAATAGTGAGTGCAGCTCTGGAGTATAATACAGGATGTAACTCAGGATCAGTACAGGATAAGTAATGTAATGTATGTACACAGTGACCCCACCAGCAGAATAGTCAGTGCAGCTCTGGAGTGGGTGGAGTAGGAGGTGTGGAGAGAGCTGCTGAGACTACCGTGCAGGCCTTGGATCCAGGGACTTTCCTTATTCTATCTGCCCAGGCCTCATACCATCTGCCTGGGCTTGGAAAGTACCCTGAGGGGGGTTCCATCCTAGGATGGAGCCTCAGACCTCTACCTCCCGGAGCATGCCAGCGGGGGGTAGAGGGTCATCCCAGCTGGCTGGGAATATGCAAACAGTCGCGGGGGTGAGGAGATCATCTCGGGGCAAGGCTGTCCTGGCTCCCCCTGAGGCTGGAACCCTGGATAAGGGTATGGAGACGCGGTCCGGCAGGGTGATCGAGGTGTTGTCATCTGGAGAAGGACCAGCGCCGTCCGGACATTTGGATGACGGTCGTGTGGAGGAATGGGGACAGCTGAGGACCGGAGAGACGGTGGAGAACTTCAGCTCCCGTCTGGCTATGCGGTTGGAGGAGTATCAGGACCTCAGGAAGTCGCTGCAACGGCTCCGTGCGGACTTGGCGGTCGCCAGAGGAAGGGCTGCAAAAGCCTCAGGAGGTAAGAGGTCCCGATACCTTTTAAATGTGAAATCCTTGTTGGAGGAAATAAAAGAAGTGGAAGAGAGACGTGAGGAGATTTTGGCAGGCGGAGGGGTGTTTGGTGAAAAATTAAAAAATGAAGAGAGGTTTGCCGAGATGGCAGAACCTATAAAAATAGAAAGTGTGGAGGAAGACAGCAGAGCCCCAGACACAGCAAAGGAAAATGTGGGGGAGAAAATGGAGCATGAGAATGCAAAGTCCAGAGAAGGCTCAGATTCTGATGCACCCAGGAGCAGTGAGGAGGAGGAGGGTGGACTCACAGCTGGGAGAAATCAGGAGAGTTTTGATACTGACAGTGAGCGGCCTCCAGGATTACTCACACAGATCCGTAACGTGGAGTCGCCGGTATCCTTCCAGGGATTTTGTTTTGGTGCGGAGTTACCCGCAGAGGAGGAAAAGCAAAAGAAAAAAAAATTTAAGAAGAAAAAAAAGACAAAGGAAAAAAAATCTGCTGAAGGTTCATTTAAAATGGTGTATACAGCAAGATCCTTCCTGTGCTCTGAGCCAGATGCAAGTCAGGATCAGGGCGCAGGTCCCGCAAGACCCCCAGCTCAAGCCCCTGCAGTGGGGCTGGAGCGGGAATGCGGGGAGAGTGTTACGGGTCCGGCATTAGAACACGTGGTGGTCAAAATGGCGCCGGACGCCAACCCCTGCAAAGGGGGCGGTACTGGTGGCCTGGTGACGCCAGGGGGTGTGTCCCCGTGTCCGGTTAATGGCGAGCCCGGGAAACTGGTCTCTGATGCGAGTCAGCGGTCTGGAGAACGGGTAAACCAGAAACCGGATGTGGTGTCTGAAAGCCGGAAGTCTGTCGGTGTCGCAGTAAAGCCATCAGACGTTCCGGACAAGGGCGGTCACAGAGGGGGCTCCGGCTCTGTTGGCCACTCCTCTGTGGGAGGGGGGAGTGGTCCGGCGCCGGAGGCGGCTCCAGTGACATCAGTGGCTCCTTCGTCCGCATCACTGAAAAGTGGTGTAGGCGAGAAGGGGGCTGCTGGCGTCGGGGGCGGCGGTGGCCCCTTTCCCAAAAATGTTCCGCACATAGAAAAGATGGAGGTTAATGAGGCGGAGGGCACAGCGGGGACACCGCTTATAACATCTGGTGGCGTCCCTGCAAAGGTGCCTGATGATGCGGAGACTGAAGCAGTGTCTACCCACACAAAATGTACAGGAAAAATACATAACATAGGACCAGGCCTGGCCAGAAGGATGACTGCAGGGGGACCTGGTGGGTTAAATAAAAAAGTTGCGGCTGTGGATGTGGGAACTGCTGGGGGTATGCAGGTGTCTGTAAATAAAGTTGCTGGAGTGTCTGCTGGTAATGGGGTGTTGAGTGCTGTGTCTGTGGGTGGTGGGGTGGTGGGTGGTGGGGATGGGGTATCAACCAGGGGCAATGGGCCTGGCGCTCCTCTTGCTGTGACATCCGGCAGGTCTTATGCTGGTGTGGCAGCGGGGGGACAGCGGGCCCACCCATCTTCATCCTCAAGGTCCGGGGACGGTAACTTGCAACAACGTCTCTTGGACGCTTTAAGAGAGGGAAAGCAAACCCTAACCATAGGGGGAGTGCAGAAGGACCTGTCTTTCTGGATAGACAGATATGGTCTAAATGCCTTCCGAGAGCAACGAGGAGATCAGTGGTCGCTCCCAACAGCCGGGCAGGCTGTAGCCAGGAGGAATGTGGTCCGTCTCCGGTGGCGTGGCAATGATGCGTGCCCTCCCAGAAAGAGGGTGGTGGAGCTGCTGCTGGGGATGGGCTTCAAGGCGAGTGACATCTTTGCCTTGATACATCCTCATTGCTCGGTCGAGTTTGACATCAGCTTTGTTCACCTAGGGGGCCTTGAGGTCTTCTGGGGGAACTACGAGCTGATGAAGGACGAGCCTGGCTGGCGAGACTTTGCTGCACAAGCAATTTCTCGCCAAAGTGGTCCCAAGAGAGTGACCGTTCTTACCCGTAATGAGTCACTCTCTTGTATTGATATCATGACCTGGTTGGGAAGGTACGGAGAGGTAGTAGAGATGCCACGGAAGAACATGGATGAGTTTGGCATCTGGTCAGGGGCCTGGACGTTCATGGTTAAATTAAAGCGTCTGGGACAGACGGTGTCCCACATACCATCGTCTGCTTTCCTGGGAAGAGATCGGATCCTTGTCTTCTACCAGGGGCAGCCGAAGTTGTGTCACCGGTGTGGCGACCCCTCACATTTGAGTGCAGGCTGCAAGGTGCAGAAGTGTGCTCATTGTGGGGGGATTGGTCATCTAGCCGCATCGTGTGACCGTATTCGGTGCAACCTGTGTGGTGACTTAGGTCACCCGTTCAGTCGGTGTCCTCGCTCTGTTGTCAATGCTTGTTCCAAACCTGCGGAGGATGAAAGGAGGGAGGCCTCCGTGGGTGAGGGTGCGGGCAGGGACGATGGGGCACAGGGGCAAGGGAAGAATGCAAAGAAGGGTCCCCCTTCTCGCCAGAGAAGGGCGGAGAAGCGAAGGAAGGAGAGGATTTGGAGGGCGCTCCAGGAAACTGGGACAACCTCTGATTCGGATCTGGATGCCCCCCCTGAATCTGATGCCCCTGGGGAGGCCGAATTGAATGGGGAGATGAGGAGGATCCAAAGGGAGCAGAGGGCTGAGGACTCTCAGTCCTCCCACTATGAAAGTGTGGGAGAGGAAGAGAGGACTCAGCCTACAGCAAAAGGGACACCGGGCAAAACCCAAGGGCCAAATACATCTGGCCCCGCCCTGGCCCAGGAAGGTAAATCCTGTACCCCCCTGGTGCGCTCTACTGATCGATACCATGCTCTCGTGGACATTCCAGCCTCTCATACTAAGAGGGAGGGCATGGTAGGGCACCCTAGAGTCGTTGAGCCTCCCCTGCTGCAGGGGCCGTTGCCCCCAGAGGGGGAGGTTGACCCGGTACTTGGGGATGAAGATGGGAATAGGGTGGTGAATATGGACTCCTCAGTTTGCAAGAAGCGAGGCAAAGAAGGGGGGTCCTCATCAGATAGAGGGGGGGGTGGGAAGAAGAAAGCCGTCTAACTCAAACATCCATGATGGCGGCACCCACTCCGTTGACGCTGGCATCAATTAACGTTGCCAGCATTAAGTCAGATAGGGCGAGATTTGCAGCCTTTGATTTTCTTGGCCGAGTTGAAGCCGACATTTTGTTTTTGCAGGAGACCAGGCTGTCACTTTTGGCAGACGTCGTTAAATCTAGGAGGGAGTGGCGACGCGGGCCCTCCTACTGGTCTCTTGCGGCTGAGCCCTATAGCGGAGTGGCGGTCCTTTTCACCGCACCGGTAACATGCCGACGGATGATTGAGTTAGAAATGGGGAGGTGCTTGATCTTAGATGTCCTCATGAGGGGACAGGAATTAAGACTAATCAATATATACGGACCCCAGAGCAAATGGGACCGTAAAAGTCTCTTCATGAGGATTAAGCCTTTCCTTTTTTCAGGTCGACAAGTTATCTTTGGAGGGGACTTCAATACTGTCATGAGACCCCGAGATAGAGGAGGTTCCGGAGATAAAAAATTGACCTACGATAGTGTAGCATTAAAAAATATAGTTAGCGATGCTCGCCTGGTGGATATCCACATCAGGCATACCCCAGGCCACTCGGGTTTCACCTATCGTAGAGGTAGTTGTAGGTCTAGGATAGACAGGTTTTTTTTGAAGGAGGAAGCCATCTCTTCACCAGTGTCCGTTGTTGAGGTGGAGTTCTCCGATCACTGTATGATTATTTTCTCTTTGAACATTGCAGAGTCCCTCCAGATGGGAAGAGGTATATGGAGGCTGAATTCTACTCTCTTGGAAGAAGCGGAGATAAGACAGGCCTTTGAGGATTTTCTTCAGAGCCAGGTACCTTTGTTGGATCTCAGTGGTACTAAGTCTGAGTGGTGGGAGTTGTTTAAAGTCCGGGTGGCAGGATTTTTCCGCAGGCTCTCGAGCCTCAGGTCCATGAGTAGGTACCGCCTATATCAGGAACTGAGGAGGAAACTCGAACATCTGGTCTCAACCGGGGGTAGTGG
Source organism: Rhinoderma darwinii (assembly GCF_050947455.1). Lineage (NCBI taxonomy): Eukaryota > Metazoa > Chordata > Amphibia > Anura > Rhinodermatidae > Rhinoderma > Rhinoderma darwinii. Next base: position 401,676,221 of record NC_134690.1, read on the forward strand.
GGAGGAGATCTCCGTGGTGAAAGCTTTGCTCAGGAGGTGTCAGTATGATAGGCACACATCTTTAGTTCTTGAGAGGGATTTCGGGAGGTACCGCTCGCCCGACCCCTACAGGAACTGTAAGATGTCAGTGAGTCGTAAGGTTGTGACAGGACTGATTGATAGTACAGGATCTCTGAAGAGATCCAAATCAGGGATCTTGGAGGTCGTCAGATCCTTCTACTCGCACCTCTTGGGGAAGCAAGATCCAAACCGAGACGAGATGTCGGCTTTCCTGGCTGAAACCATCCCTGAGCCAGGGGTAGACCCCTCTCTCGGTGTTTTGATAGATTCGATCAAGGAAGAGGAAGTGGGATTGGCGATTGATGGGCTTGCCCTCAAAAAATCGCCAGGGCCGGATGGCTTAACATCCGAGTTTTATAAGACTTTTAAAGGAACCCTAGTTCCCCTCTTGACTGAGGTGTTTAATGAGTGCCTTTCCTCGGGTACTTTGCCAATGTCAATGAGGAGGTCGGCCTTGATCGTTTTATCGAAGGGTAAAGACTCGACCCGTATTGAGAATTGGCGTCCCATAGCGCTGCTCAATACGGACAGAAAGGTTCTCGCAAAGGTGCTGTTTAATCGGCTGGTGAAGTTTGCATCCCGGCTCCTTTCGCCGGTCCAGCATTGCTCTGTTCCAGGCCGCAGCACATTTAGTGCTGTCCTCAGTGTCAGAGAGGCAGTGGAGCAGGGAAATTCTGGTCGGTGGGAGGGGTACATCCTGTCCTTGGACCAGGCCAAGGCTTTTGACCGGGTGGACCACGAGTACCTCTGGTCGGTCCTTCTGAGGTACGGCCTACCGGGGGGGTTTGTCAATTGGCTACAGACCTTATACACTGGGGCTGAGACTTTTGCGCTGGTGAACGGTTGGGTTGGAACCCCCTTTGAGGTTGGGTCTGGTGTCCGCTAGGGTTGTCCCTTGAGCCCTTTGCTATATGCGTTCGCAATTGATCCTTTTCTTAAAAGGATCGATCGTGGGCCATTGGCGGGAGTCGGGGCCGGCCTGGAGGGGCCGGAGGCCACTCAGAGGGTGGTTGCGTACGCAGACGACGTCTCCATTTTTGTCTCCTCGAGAGGGGAGGCAGAGTGGGTGATGTCGGAAGTGGAGCGTTACTCATTGGCATCTGGGTCCAAGATCAACCGGGATAAGTGCAAAAGTCTCTGGCTGGGAGGAGGAGATCCTGGTTTTGATCTCCCGGACACCCTTCCAGAGCCTCAGGGGTCTGCTAAGATCTTAGGAGTCGAATTTGGCCCGGGTGATTACCCCAAGAAGAACTGGGAGGATAGGCTGAATCTAGTTGCCCAGAAGGTCGACCAATGGAAGGGTTGGTCCTTAACCCTGAGGGAAAGGGTTCACTTGGCCAAGGCCTACCTGGTGCCCATGTTGCTTTACCTGGGCAGTGTGTGCATCTTGCCAGAACCTCTCTGGACTCGGGTCTATAGCCTGTTCTTCCAGCTGTTATGGGGGAACAGGCTTAACCTAATCAAGAGGGAGGTTACTTACCTACCAAGGACAGGGACCTAGGCGGGTTAGGTATGGTTAACCCGGTGGTGTTCCTAGTGAACACCTTTGTTAAGATCAACCTGGCAAACCTCTGGCAAGAGAGGGCTCCTTGGTGGATATCCTCCTGCAGGGGGTGGTTTCGGCCTTTCTTCCAGGAATGGGAGAGAGGAGGGCAAGTGAAAGACCTGCGTACACCTCACGGACATCTCCCGGCTTATGCCACCCTGGCGCTGAAGATTGTTCGCCGGTGGGGTCTGGAGGTGTGGGAGATCAGGACCATGTCGAGAAAATTTCTTGACAGGAGGGTCCTGATGACCCACTTCCAGAAGCCCCTGGTGCTCAAAGACTGCCCAAGTAGTGACCTCGGGGTGGGATTAAAACTTTTAAATTCAGCGAGGATTCCCCAGAAGTTTTGGGATCTGGCTTGGCGTTGCTTCCATGGGAGACTGTATGTGAGGGACAATCTAAAGTGCAGAAGCTCTGATGATCGGGATTGCCCCCGGGAGGAGTGTGGCGGAGTGCTGGAAAGCATGGAGCATTTCCTGCTTCATTGCCCTTTCAATACAGAGGTATACAAAAGGGTGGGAGCCTCCATTGGTTGGCCAGGCCTAACCAGCCTCTCCTATGCTGGGTGGGCCTATGGAGTGTTCGGAGACCTCGGTGGTAGGGACCATTGCACCTTGTTTCTAGTCAGTATAGTGGTCAGGCACTTTATGTGGAATGCACGATGTCTAGTTTCTACCCAGAAGAAAATCCTCCTAGTGGATGAGGTTGTTAGCAATATCATGGGTGACCTGGTGAAGGTGCATTCTTTGGAGGTTGGCAGATTGGGAGCATCCAAAGCCTCTCGTCTTTGGAGGGGCTTTTCCTTTTGGGTGCCTTAATGTGTCTGCCTTCATGAGGGAGGGGGAGTCGTCACCGGTGCTCAACTGGAGGTGGGGGTCTGCGTTCCGCTGAGGCACCAATAAAAAATATAGCGATAGGACTCGGAATAAGGGAAAGGTGAGGGTCAGCATAGGGTCAGCTTTCAATAGGGTCAAGAAAGGGTTAGTAATAGGGTAAGGAGATAGGGCAAGCGATAGGGAGGGTGCAGCGGTGGACGTGGTACCTTGGCCTCTGGGGGGGAGCTGGGGGGGGCTTTCCCTTCTCTCTATCTGGTGATGGGCTAGGTAAGCACTGGAAGATTTTTGTTTTGTTTAGGATTGAAATGGCAGGAAAAAGGTTTACAAGCGACCGAACTTGGTGCTTTCGGGTACGGTGTATTTTGTATATGGTTTGGTATTTGGACAGGTTGGTGACGTGTATTGTATTATAATGTAGAAATGTTGTTAGAATAGGGATAGACTTAAGGGGGTTAATAGATAGGTTGGGAGGGGGTCGGGGGGGGGGGGGTTTGCCTGACCCAGCCCCGGACTATGCGGACATGGGAGGACATGGGGCGGGGGGCTGGGCTGGGGTGTTGGGTGTGGTGGTGGGGGCCAGCATCTGGACTATGCGGACGTGAGAGGACATGAGGCGAGATGCTGGCTGGGGTGGTGGAGTTTAGGTAAGAAGGGTAAGGTTAGGGAAAGTCAGGATGTGTATAGTGTGATTAAAAAATATATATATATAAAAATAAAAAAAAGGATAAAAAAAAAAAAAAAAAAAAATTGGGATTAGTATTATTATATTTTGGATTTTTGGGGTTATTATTATTATTATTTTATTATTATTATGTTGTTGTTTTATTATTATTATCATCATTATTATGTTGTTTCTTTAGGCCCTTGGTTGACGCGGGTCGGGGGATTTTCTGTTAGTACTTTGGATGACGTTTATATGATGTTTGTATATATTCTAGCTATTGTTTAGCTTCGGATGAAGTGTAGATGTAAGTATATAAGAGTGGGGTGTATGTGGCCGGGTCTGGTATAGTTTTCTTTTCTCATATACAGAGATGTATATAAGAAAATTTGTTTATAAGAATTGGGTTGTGACTTTTTGGTTATATGGAATTAGTTATGTATTTGTTTTTCAGTTTATGTTTTGTAAATTTATATAAAATAAAGAGATACAGGATGTAACTCAGGATCAGTACAGGATAAGTAATGTAATGTATGTACACAGTGACTCCACCAGCAGAATAGTGAGTGCAGCTCTGGAGTATAATACAGGATGTAACTCAGGATCAGTACAGGATAAGTAATGTAATGTATGTACACAGTGACTCCACCAGCATAATAGTGAGTGCAGCTCTGGAGTATAATACAGGATGTAACTCAGGATCAGTACAGGATAAGTAATGTAATGTAGACAGTGACTCCACCGCACAACTCAAGCGATTGTTGACTGTGAATGGGTCAGGTTACTATAGCGCACGCCCTAACCTATAAGTTAAAATGTTGGACAAGTAATGACGGGTGTGAATATTTCCTGCACACAGACCTGTGTATGGGTGTCTGAAATCTTAAAATTGAACTCAACGCTCCTTCCCTCAGTCTATGTGCACCATTTTTCTGATTATCTTCTTTTTTGCACTGGGAGTTTAGTGAATTGTAATTTATAATCACTCTGTCCTTGTAGTTATAAAAATTAGCTCTCCACATACTGAATTCCTGCCAAGCTTAGGCTTATCCACAGCAGCAAATATGAATGAGCAGAATTGCAGTATATAGCATGGGGGACAGCCTTCTTTTCTAGCTTAGTCTATAATGCTGTATAGAATTACCTAGGCTGCTACGCTATTCACTGACTACTTATCCAGACCTAGTCCTGCTCACACAGCTCATTTGTTAGCTAAATAGGCTGGAGTCCAGACTGATACATTGTACCTGCACTGATACATTGTAACGAACGATCAGAAAAAGGGAGATTTATGCTGCTGATGTATTTACCTCACAGGATTGTCTAGACTGGATACAACTGTAACAAACTCTCATCTGTGAGAAGTATTAGCTCTCTGTAAGTTTTCAATATTCCAACTTTGATAGTTTGCTATAATGTATCAATGTAGGTAAAAATTATCACTCCGGAGTCCGTGATTTTCATGTTACAGAGGATTATGTGGACAGGATGCAGTTGTAGCAAACCTTCAGCTGCATAAGCAGAACTAGATTAGGAGTTCTTGGCCTCCGGGTGTAAACAAGAAAGTTTCCATTCACTGACAGCAAGGATGTTGAAAATGGTGAGGAAGGGAAACACAAAGTTTATGAAGTTGCAGATTTCATGTCTCCGACAGTGCTTATATATTTTCCTCACCTGCACATTGCACATTTGTTGTTCTCCTTGTATTCCCGGTTAATGTATGGTTTCTACATTGTAGCAACTTGTGCCTTTTATCCAACTGACAACTATTTTCCCACTCTATCAAACATGAGTCTGACCCAAGCCTCTTATCTTATTTCATTATTTCTACATAGGCATCAGTTGTCATGTGACAACTAAGCTCCGCCCAGTGTAGAAAATATTTCGAAAAAGGTATTTTAAAATGAAGCGTCAATTAAAATTAAGAAATAGGGACTCGCGTATTTACAATTTTCGAAGAGTACACAGAAATCATAGAACCCATAGCAAAACTCATAATGCCCCCCAAATGCTCAACTAAATGTACTACATCTTTATTCAAAATTATTTCCACCATTCTGTATATAGGTCAAAATTAGGGCGCGCTGTTACTCTGACTTGATAAATTACATAATTCTGGCTGCCTGCACCCACCACTAGGGGGAGCTCACTGCTAATGAATTTATACAGATAGAACTGAACTCAACTGGAGCTGTACAGATCTGTATACCAAGAGCTCCCCCTAGAGGCGGATTGATATGACAGTGTCACAGCAAGCAGGGTAAGCAGTTTTGTGCCGACCCCCACTTATAATGAACCCCAGAGCAGTCACATGACCTGCCTCTGTGCTAGTTAAATCAATAATCATACCATTATATGATGACTGGAGTTCTCCTTTAAGAGCACATTGCTGACTCCAGTCCCATATACCGTGTATAGGTGGAGATGATCCGTACAATTACGATTACTCGTCTTTCTACATTATTAGCCATAAAAGAATGAATCATCTTATTAAAGTGTCAGAGAAGCCTGCAGCACATTTCCTCAGCCTCCATTTTAGCGGATGACGGGACGCAACGTCTCTTTCCTGGAACGTTTGTCACATTAATATCCTGTGTTGTAATCGTGTTAAACCCACTCACTTCCACAGAGACAGGAGGGGGGGGGGATGTCTGCTCTGGGGGTCACTCGGTTCATACTAATCTTTCCTATTACCAGATCTACCAGTAAAGAAATTTTGCCCGGAAGAACGGCGCCCGCCCCCATAGGCAGCGCATATAACGAACAGTCCGGGTGCTGTTAAATATTACTACGAAACCCTATTTCATTCACCCTATGAAAAGATTAACAGCCGGGAGGACGCGGAAAACAAAAACGCCTATAAAAAAAAGTTATAGGATATTTATGAACTGCAACGGACAACAAGATATATAAAATGTTGTCATTAAAAGGGGGGGGGGGCTAGTCTTGGAAACCCTATTAGGGTATTTAGAAATAATAGAGAGGGGTCCCCTGTTCAGGATCTTCATCTATTACCCAGAGTGCATAGCGGCTGCATAGAGCGCCCCTCTCCCTGGAGGACCCGACACTTCCGTGCATTACAGAGACAACAAATTGACTTTCATTGTAATTCACTATTTCACCTGTGGTGGCGCTGCAGGAAAATGGAACACTTGCTGCAAGGTTTTCCTGCAGCTTACAGCTGATCGCTGGGGATCTCAGCAGCAGGACAAATTGTGGTTAGTTTATTTTTGGGGGACCCTTCTAGCAAAAAGGGATTGTAAAACTGCGGAAACCATCCTAAACTAATAATAATAATTTAAAAGAAAACTTTCCTGGAAATATAAGTTGTTGATGTTGAGTCGTCTTCTCCTGTATTCAGGGGGGTTGTTAGATGTCCTGAACGGCAAATGAAACAAATTGGTGTTGGACTGAGGTACCAGGGGCCAATAAGGACTCTTCTAAGGATTTCCAGAAGATTTTGGGGAGTCTGTGGAAATGTGTGCTCATTTGTGAAGTCAGGCATGGATCTTGGGGGAGGGGGCCTGGCTCGTAACTGCCATTCCAATTCATCCCAAAAATGTTGGATGGGGTGGAGATCAGGGCTCCGTTGAGCCACTCGAGTTCCTCCACAGCAAACTCCTCACCCCATGTCCTTATGGAGCTCGCTGTGTGCACAAATGGAACAGAAAAGCGCCGAACCCCAAACTGTTACCACAACGATGGAAACTACATTATACATATTTTTGGGTGCTGTAGCACTAACCCCTAGGGCTCATTCAGACGAGCGTAAAACTCGTCCATGTGCGGTGCGTGAAAATCACGCGCAGCCCACTGACCCCTATTAACACATGCAGGAGTTTTCACGCAGTGGGTGTCCGTTGCGGGAAACTCACTGCATGTCCTATATTTGAAGTCAATGGGTGCGTGAAAATCATACACATCCGTGTGCTGGGCCTGATTTGCGCATCAATTACGTTGAAAAATAAAAAAGATGTGCTTTGTGAGTGCATGAAAAACAAGCCCCTCGCAAAGCACAGATGCAATGACGCAACGCACATGGACCAGATTTACATGTGAAATCCTTAAAAAACAGCCCCAGGCCAAAACCCATCCTCCACCACATGTTACAGTAGGCGCTATGTATTCCGGTAGGTAGCGTTCCCTTGGCATCCGCCAAACCCAGATTCCTCCATCATGATGCCAGATAGTGAGCCGTGATCCATCACTCTAAAGAACATGCTGCTTCAGAGTCCATTAACGACGTGCTTTACACCACTCCAGCCACCGCTTGGCATTGTGCATTGTGATCTTAGACTTGTGTGCAGCGACTGTGGAAACCCATTTCATGAAGCTCCGGACGCACAGTTCTGGTGCAGATGTAAATTCCAGAGGCAATGTGGATCTTTGTAGTGAGTGATATAACAGAGGAGATGCGATTGAGTTGTTACTCCTAGACGTTTCCACTTCTCAATAATAGCACTTACAAATGACCGGGGCAGATCTAGCAGCTAATAATAACACTTACAGGTGACCGGGGTAGATCTAGCAGATAATAATAGCACTTACAGGTGACCGGGGCAGATCTAGCAGATAACACTTACAGGTAACCGGGGCAGATCTAACAGATAATAATAGCACTTACAGGTGACCGGGGCAGATCTAGCAGATAATAATAATACTTACAAGCGACCAGGGAAGATCTAGCAGATAACACTTACAGGTGACTGGGGCAGATCTAACAGATAACAGCACTAACAGGTGACCGGGGCAGATCTAGCAGATAACAGTTACAGGTGACCGGGGCAGATCTAGCAGATAATAATAACACTTCCAAGTGAACAGGGAAGATCTAGCAGATAATAATAACACTTACAACTGACCAGGGAAGATCTAGCAGATAATAATAACACTTCCAAGTGAACAGGGAAGATCTAGCAGATAATAATAACACTTACAACTGACCAGGGAAGATCTAGCAGATAACACTTACAGGGGACCGATGCAGATCTAACATATAATAGCACTTACAGGTGACCGGGGCAGATCTAACAGATAATAATAACACTTACAGTTGACCGGGGCAAACGCAAGATACGTCTGAAATTACGGAGCTGTTTTCAGGCGAAAACAGCTCCTGAATTTCAGATGTTTTTGCAAGTACTCACATTTTTCGTGGCGTCTTTTACGGACGTAATTGAAGCTGTTTTTCATTGGAGTCAATGAAAAATGGCTCCAAAAACGTCTCAAGAAGTTACATGCACTTCTTTGACGCGGTCATATTTTTATGCGCCGTCTTTTGACAGCGACGCGTAAAATTACACCTCGTGGGAACAACATCGTAAGACCCATTGCAGGCAATGGGCAGATGTTTGCAGACGTAATGGAGCCGTCTATTCAGGTGTAATTCGAGGTGTAAAACGCCTGAATTACGCCTGAAAATAGGTCGTGTGCACATACCCTCACACTTACAGGTGCTGACTTGTGGGTGGCATTCTAGGACAGTGCTACGTCTAAAGTTACTGAGCTCATTAGTAAGACCCATACTACTAGCAATGTTTGTCTATGGAGATTACATGGCTGTGTGCTTGATTTTCTGCTCTTATTTGCAATGGGTGTGGCTAAAACCCCTGAACAGAATAATCAGGAGGGGGTCCATATACATTTGGCTATATACTGTATATCCAAGGAGCTGCTTCTTATTTATATCTCAATATATTTTTGGCACTTGCTCCTACAGGGTCTAAACTTTTCTACTCCACTGGATGGTAATTTTTTTCTGGTCAGTGTCGTGCCCCTCATGGGCCCACCCTAGAGCTATATGGAATCGGCCCATCAATATGGAGGAGCAACCAAAACGTAAAAAGCCCCTGCAGTAAGTGGTCTGCAGGGTAAGCTCCAGATGGGTGGTCCAGCATGGGCCCTGTTATCACGGCAGACCAGGGGCCCTCAGGAGAATCCGCTGGTCTCTGGTGGTCCGGTCTGACACTGTGCCCAGTAATACAGCGATACATCTCACCCATATCACTTCACAACTACGCAGATTTTCCATTCAGGAATCCAAGAAAGTTGGATGTCAGATGATATTACTGCCAGTATAGCTCCTACAGGGGTTGTAAAAGTATTCCCAGTGATACTGTCTGCTGAGCTGTGTATCTAATCTTATCATGTGTGATACGGTATGTTGAGCCTCTGTATATAATCCTGTGTGATACTGTCTGCTGAGCGGCGATATCTAATCCTATCATGTGTGATACTGTCTGCTGAGCCTCTGTATCTAATCCTATCATGTGTGATACTGTCTGCTGAGCCACGTATCTAATCCTATCATGTGTGATACTGTCTGCTGAGCTGTGTATCTAATCCTATCATGTGTGATACTGTCTGCTGAGCCACGTATCTAATCCTATCATGTGTGATACTGTCTGCTGAGCTGTGTATCTAATCTTATCCTGTGTGATACGGTATGTTGAGCCTCTGTGTCTAATCCTGTGTGATACTGTCTGCTGAGCGGCAATATCTAATCCTATCATGTGTGATACTGTCTGCCGAGCCACTGTATCTAATCCTATCATGTGTGATACTGTCTGTTGAGCCGCTGAATCTAATCCGGTCATGTGTGATACTGTCTGCTGAGCTGTGTATCTAATCCTATCATGTGTGATACTGTCTGTTGAGCCGCTGAATCTAATCCGGTCATTTGTGATACTGTCTGCTGAGCCGCTGTATCTAATCCTATCATGTGTGATACTGTCTGCTGAGCGGTGTATCTAATCCTATCATGTGTGATACTGTCTGCTGAGCCACTGTATCTAATCCTATCATGTGTGATACTGTCTGCTGAGCGGTGATATCTAATCCTATCATGTGTGATACTGTCTGCTGAGCCGCTGTATCTAATCCTATCATGTGTGATACTGTCTGCTGAGCCACGTATCTAATCCTATCATGTGTGATACTGTCTGCTGAGCGGTGTATCTAATCCTATCATGTGTGATACTGTCTGCTGAGCTGTGTATCTAATCCGATCATATGTGATACTGTCTGCTGAGCTGTGTATCTAATCCTATCATGTGTGATACTGTCTGCTGAGCTGCTGTATCTAATCCTATGTGTGATACTGTCTGCTGAGCCTCTGTATCTAATCCTATCATGTGTGATACTGTCTGCTGAGCCACGTATCTAATCCTATCATGTGTGATACTGTCTGCTGAGCCACGTATCTAATCCTATCATGTGTGATACTGTCTGCTGAGCTGCTGTATCTAATCCTATCATGTGTGATACTGTCTGCTGTGCTGTGTATCTAATCTTATCCTGTGTGATACGGTATGTTGAGCCTCTGTATCTAATCCTATCATGTGTGATACTGTCTGCTGAGCCACGTATCTAATCCTATCATGTGTGATACTGTCTGCTGAGCTGTGTATCTAATCCTATCATGTGTGATACTGTCTGCTGAGCCACGTATCTAATCCTATCATGTGTGATACTGTCTGCTGAGCTGTGTATCTAATCTTATCCTGTGTGATACGGTATGTTGAGCCTCTGTGTCTAATCCTGTGTGATACTGTCTGCTGAGCGGCAATATCTAATCCTATCATGTGTGATACTGTCTGCCGAGCCACTGTATCTAATCCTATCATGTGTGATACTGTCTGTTGAGCCGCTGAATCTAATCCGGTCATGTGTGATACTGTCTGCTGAGCTGTGTATCTAATCCTATCATGTGTGATACTGTCTGTTGAGCCGCTGAATCTAATCCGGTCATTTGTGATACTGTCTGCTGAGCCGCTGTATCTAATCCTATCATGTGTGATACTGTCTGCTGAGCGGTGTATCTAATCCTATCATGTGTGATACTGTCTGCTGAGCCACTGTATCTAATCCTATCATGTGTGATACTGTCTGCTGAGCGGTGATATCTAATCCTATCATGTGTGATACTGTCTGCTGAGCCGCTGTATCTAATCCTATCATGTGTGATACTGTCTGCTGAGCCACGTATCTAATCCTATCATGTGTGATACTGTCTGCTGAGCGGTGTATCTAATCCTATCATGTGTGATACTGTCTGCTGAGCTGTGTATCTAATCCGATCATATGTGATACTGTCTGCTGAGCTGTGTATCTAATCCTATCATGTGTGATACTGTCTGCTGAGCTGCTGTATCTAATCCTATGTGTGATACTGTCTGCTGAGCCTCTGTATCTAATCCTATCATGTGTGATACTGTCTGCTGAGCCACGTATCTAATCCTATCATGTGTGATACTGTCTGCTGAGCCACGTATCTAATCCTATCATGTGTGATACTGTCTGCTGAGCTGCTGTATCTAATCCTATCATGTGTGATACTGTCTGCTGTGCTGTGTATCTAATCTTATCCTGTGTGATACGGTATGTTGAGCCTCTGTATCTAATCCTGTGTGATACTGTCTGCTGAGCGGCAATATCTAATCCTATCATGTGTGATACTGTCTGCCGAGCCACTGTATCTAATCCTATCATGTGTGATACTGTCTGTTGAGCCGCTGAATCTAATCCGGTCATTTGTGATACTGTCTGCTGAGCCGCTGTATCTAATCCTATCATGTGTGATACTGTCTGCTGAGCGGTGTATCTAATCCTATCATGTGTGATACTGTCTGCTGAGCCACTGTATCTAATCCTATCATGTGTGATACTGTCTGCTGAGCCGCTGTATCTAATCCTATCATGTGTGATACTGTCTGCTGAGCTGTGTATCTAATCCTATCATGTGTGATACTGTCTGCTGAGCAGTGTATCTAATCCTATCATGTGTGATACTGTCTGCTGAGCTGTGTATCTAATCCTATCATGTGTGATACGGTCTGCTGAGCTGCTGTATCTAATCCTATCATGTGTGACACGGTCTGCTGAGCTGTGTATCTAATCCTATCATGTGTGATACTGTCTGCTGAGCTGTGTATCTAATCCTATCATGTGTGATACTGTCTGCTGAGCTGTGTATCTAATCCTATCATGTGTGATACTGTCTGCTGAGCGGCTGTATCTAATCCTATCATGTGTGATACTGTCTGCTGACCTGTGTATCTAATCCTATCATGTGTGATACTGTCTGCTGAGCTTCTGTATCTAATCCTATCATGTGTGATACTGTCTGCTGAGCTGTGTATCTAATCCTATCATGTGTGATACTGTCTGCTGAGCCGCTGTATCTAAGCCTATCATGTGTCATACTGTCTGCTGAGCCGCTGTATCTAATCCTATCATGTGTGATACTGTCTGCTGAGCTGTGTATCTAATCCTATCATGTGTGATACTGTCTGCTGAGCTGCTGTATCTAATCCTATCATGTGTGATACTGTCTGCTGAGCAGTGTATCTAATCCTATCATGTGTGATACTGTCTGCTGAGCTGTGTATCTAATCCTATCATGTGTGATACGGTCTGCTGAGCTGCTGTATCTAATCCTATCATGTGTGACACGGTCTGCTGAGCTGTGTATCTAATCCTATCATGTGTGATACTGTCTGCTGAGCTGTGTATCTAATCCTATCATGTGTGATACTGTCTGCTGAGCTGTGTATCTAATCCTATCATGTGTGATACTGTCTGCTGAGCGGCTGTATCTAATCCTATCATGTGTGATACTGTCTGCTGACCTGTGTATCTAATCCTATCATGTGTGATACTGTCTGCTGAGCTTCTGTATCTAATCCTATCATGTGTGATACTGTCTGCTGAGCTGTGTATCTAATCCTATCATGTGTGATACTGTCTGCTGAGCCGCTGTATCTAAGCCTATCATGTGTCATACTGTCTGCTGAGCCGCTGTATCTAATCCTATCATGTGTGATACTGTCTGCTGAGCTGTGTATCTAATCCTATCATGTGTGATACTGTCTGCTGAGCTGCTGTATCTAATCCTATCATGTGTGATACTGTCTGCTGAGCAGTGTATCTAATCCTATCATGTGTGATACTGTCTGCTGAGCTGTGTATCTAATCCTATCATGTGTGATACGGTCTGCTGAGCTGCTGTATCTAATCCTATCATGTGTGACACGGTCTGCTGAGCTGTGTATCTAATCCTATCATGTGTGATACTGTCTGCTGAGCTGTGTATCTAATCCTATCATGTGTGATACTGTCTGCTGAGCTGTGTATCTAATCCTATCATGTGTGATACTGTCTGCTGAGCGGCTGTATCTAATCCTATCATGTGTGATACTGTCTGCTGACCTGTGTATCTAATCCTATCATGTGTGATACTGTCTGCTGAGCTTCTGTATCTAATCCTATCATGTGTGATACTGTCTGCTGAGCTGTGTATCTAATCCTATCATGTGTGATACTGCCTGCTGAGCGGCTGTATCTAATCCTATCATTTTAATTTGCAAAAACGACAACAATTTACTTTCAAAATACAACATTTTATTATTTTTAACATCCGATAAATAAAAGAAAAAAAATATATCTGCTGAACTGCGAGCAGTGAATGATCCCACACAATCCATCGATTTAAAACACTACAGATTATCCGATTACACAAACAGGAGGCTCAGACCTTTTTCCAGTCCACGAAAAAGGGGGGGGGGATGAGGGGGGTACAAAAGATAAGACAATTGCTCCATGTACACAGCTCTAGTCATCCTCTAGGGGGCAGCACTACCGGTGTCATCGAACATCTAGGTAGAAAAATATATATACACAAGAAAGCTGGCACTTAATTGGACATGAGCTCTGTACATTGTATATGTGGCGCACACACTGACCCGCAGCACGTTCGCTCGCTCTGGCGAAACACCCCATCTAGGAATGTGAAAGGCTTTTATCCAATATGGCAGAAAGTACTCGAAACGACTGTACACGCACGTTATTCTATGAATCATTCGCAGTGTTGTACGATAAGCAGATACCATCAAAACGCCAACCAACGGCACCTCACAAGGTCAACCAATGCTCGGACCACAACTTCTCTGTGGGCCCCGTAGCAGCGTCATGGCTGCCCAGTGGTAGTCCCGCTACTGGTGACAGACCGTCCTTTGCCAACAAATCTGAGCAGAAATTTACCAACCCCCAACAGAATATTGTAGTGATATTAGCACTGGCAGTCTAAATTTCCACTCTCCATGATTTAAAGGGCAGTTCCAGTCGCACTCAATACTAATATCAGATATGCAGAAATCAGTCCTCAGCTTCTTCTTATAAATTTTGGGTGTATAAAATTAATTTTTAGTCTGAAAGTTCTGTCCGATTAGGCCTTAAAATCGAGCATTGAATTTGTGTTCTCTCTGGGAGGAGCTTTCTCCTGTGCTCATCGTCGCCCCCTGGTGAGTAATGCATTTTGTATGACAAGACAAGAGGAGATCATTTCTGGCTCACAAAAGTGGTTGTCACTTTAAGTCGTTAACAACAAATATAACACTGCCCCCTATGGACAATTATGTTTAACTGCAGGTTGGACAACTCTTGTAGATGACTGGAAGTGCCCTTCAAATGGTTCAGGTACCCGGGAAATAAGGTGAAAGGCCCCGTAATATAAACTAATATACTATAAGAACACTTTATTACGCATTTCATACTCCAACATGGTTCGGACACTAAGCTTATCCTGCCAGTGTGCCAGGGAGGGGGTTGAGGTCTGCCATGTTATTGGTTGGACCCGCTCAGGGTAACCAGCAGTTTCAATCAGTTACTTAAGACAAATCTTAGTGCAGGAGACATGGAGAACATCCAACGCCTCGGGAATCCGATGTACAACGGTGATCATGTATCAAAAACTTGGGCGGTGCTGCCCAAAAATGGCGGCATCGGCAAGCCACGCCCCCTGAAAACCCCTTTTGGAGCGGTTGGTCCTTGGTTGAGAAGAAAACAAAAATTGCAAAAAATTTTTTTTTTTTAATTCCACCTTATGTAAGATGCGCCAATTCTCCGGCTGATACATGAGCCCCAATGTGTGATTTTTGAGGTTTTTTTTAATGCTCGTTGACAATAGAATAATCCCAAACTTGTAAACATTTTTAAATAAATAAGACATATTACAATGAAAAAGGCTCCCGAAACAATGTATCAATATAAAAAAAACTATGAAGCGGTGGGTAATGAATAGCGGACAAGATGGCCGCCAGCCTGTATCGCAAGATATTTTTTTTCTCATTTTTATTTTATTGCAATTGAGCGTTTGCTGCTTGTTTTAAAACTGGTTTATATTTTTTTATATGAAGTACTAGAGGGATCGGGACGTAGCGTGAAGCGGCGAGGTTACAGGAGATCTGGACACGGAAACATCAGGAAGGGCGAGAATAAAAACCACAAACTTATTTCAATAGAAGTTTTGGGTGGGGTGAGAGGGTAGACACGGCGGTTCTGCTTTTACGCTGCAGCAATTCCGTTTAGATGAAAAAAATTAGGGTTACAAAATAACGCCTGGTTCGTCACTACATGATGGATCCGTAAAAAAAAAAGTTAATCCTTAGACATTAAAAAAAAAAAATACAGGGACTCCCATATCAGCCACAAAAAAACACAATATACTAGAATCGCACCACAAAATTTCGCCTTTTACGATGACTAAATTTCACTTGCAAAATGTAGTGTTTATAACCCCAGGTCCTAAAATTGTAATATTTATAAAAATTCTCCAATTTTGAATTTATTTTACCTCAAATTTTCTGTCCAGTGAAACATTTTATTCGCAACGTCTTTAAATTAAACCAACAGGAACAGCCCGCCTGCGCGTAATGATTTGGCTGCGTTATAATAACGCAATGAAGATCACAGCAGACCGGCAATCCGCCAAACACATAAAAAGATTTATGGCTTTGTTTAGTGCAGATTATAATCTCGTGGATTATTTATAAACCCCCCTTCACCTGGGCAGAAAATGGAGGCAGGAGGTGTGAAACGAGCCGGTGGAGTTTTTATAAATGAAGATCCTGTAAATGGAGAACGCAGGACACAAAATGGCTGCTACCCCGATGCAGAGGTTAAGGGAGGGGCAATAAAGAAAATGGCTGCAGCCGCTCATTGGAGAACATGGCTGGTGCAGATGGGGATTTCAGTACCTGACATGGTTATATTATAGTGCACAGAGAAGTCTTAAAAATAGATTATAATTTATTTATAGTAATAAAAAAAAAAAAATTGAAATAAATATCAAGAGGGAATCAGCCCTAAACCCATTTAGTACATACAAATTTTTGCCCAAAAGATTGTTTTTTTTTTCTGGGTGGTCACCATTAGAATCCGCTTGCAGTTTTTAATCCGCCTCACGCTCTATCCTTCAATATTTGTCAAAAGTCTATCCTCCCTTTTTACAGCGCGGTTTACAAGGCCGGCTCTGGTTGCTATGGACAACTAGGCCGCTTTTCCCTCAGATAGTCTCATATGAAGCCCGGCTCTGGTTGCTATGGACAACTAGGCCGCTTTTCCCTCAGATAGTCTCATATGAAGCCCGGCTCTGGTTGCTATGGACAACTAGGCCGCTTTTCCCCCAGATAGTCTCACATGAAGCCCGACTCTGGTTGCTATGGACAACTAGGCCGCTTTTCCCCCAGATAGTCTCATATGAAGCCCGGCTCTGGTTGCTATGGACAACTAGGCCGCTTTTCCCTCAGATAGTCTCACATGAAGCCCGACTCTGGTTGCTATGGACAACTAGGCCGCTTTTCCCCCAGATAGTCTCACATGAAGCCCGGCTCTGGTTGCTATGGACAACTAAGCCGCTTTTCCCCCAGATAGTCTCACATGAAGCCAGGCTCTGGTTGCTATGGACAACTAGGCCGCTTTTTCCTCAGATAGTCTCACATGAAGCCCGACTCTGGTTGCTATGGACAACTAGGCCGCTTTTCACTCAAATAGTCTCACATGAAGCCCAGCTATGGTTGCTATGAACAACTAGGCCGCTTTTCCCTCAGATAGTCTCACATGAAGGCCCACAGTGTCTGATGGCGTAGTAAAGGTTTTTGTCAGCAGGATCTGTGTATGCATGATCAGGACTAGGCCTTTACTGCTGCCAGGCTGTTTTTCTATGGCAAACAGGTAGGCCTCTAGTGCTTCATTACGAGAATGTACTAACATACCTATAGATCATCATTATCGCTGTAGGAGTAAATCCCTGCTTAACGCTGCTGGTCACGCTTTTGCAAAACAACCGCACAAACCTAATTGTGCGCCACAAAAATAGCCACACAAAACAAGACCCAAATTGTTTTTAAAAAAAATTACATTTGCGCCAGATTTATGTTAACCAGAGCCGGATTAAGGCTGGCGGGGAACCCTGGTCAAAAACTTTGGTGGACACCCCCATCCCACCTCTGGAACCCGAACCATGCGCGTTTCCCTGAAGTCTATAGGTGTTAGAGAGACAGCCGAGCCAGTGAGTCCCTAAAGGCGGCCATACACTTAAATAACTGTTCAGCCAACGGCTATTCCTCCCGACTCCACCATAAAATGCTCGGCTCATGTATTCAATGGGGAGAGGAGAAATACCAAAAAGCCTGTATCTTCTTTGGATATCCGGAACCCCCCATACACATTAGATAAATCGGCCTATCAAATGTGTAGCGCCACCTTCAGACTTCAAGAGGGCCGTACGCATGGGTCTCTTCCTCTTAACCTTCTTAGAATTTCTAAATAGTCATCAGCGATCCCCATTTCTACAAAGTGGGGGGTTCCCGAGGTGAGCAGGGTATACATTACCCATACAAATAGAGTCAGGGCCATAACTAGAAAATATTGGGCCCCAAAGAAAACTTTTGAAAAGGCTCCCTTTACATTTTTCTACAGGCCTTCCCCTGGGGCCAAGGTCATAATTACCTTAAAGGGTCCTTAAATTTAGTAGATAAATATTAGAGATATAAATAGAACCGGCCTGGGCAGGAAGAATCGGTAGTGGAGGCCCCTTAGGTCTTCTAGGTGGTAGAGGCCCCTGGGCATGTGCTCCTTGTGCCCTTCCTATAATCCGACTCGGATGTGAATTTTTTACAATATAAACTCCATTTATAGTAGGAAAAAGGCTGAACATTTTGGAAAATTTTATGTCAAATATCTTCTACCATGGAATGTAGGAACGCAGGGCGCTAAAAAAACAACTACCTGCTGTAAACATTTCTGGAGTCTTACGTGACCCAAGGCAACTCTTGTTTTTGAGAGAATTACCGGGAATATCCCCATAGGTTCCCTTTATCAGGCACCATTATCAATCTTTCCCTATGGGGGTGAATATAAATCGTCTACAGAAGTTTTGAGAAGAGACACCGTAACCCGCGAACGTCGCCAGTCTTTTTGCGAGAATATTTTAAATACCAAGGTTATTTCCACACTGTCGAACATTTACACAATATTGATTATGGTCCTAGTAAGAGAAGTCACACGGCGACATCGCGAGTTGTCAGACGCTACGACCATTCAATATATATTCATTGTGACTATACAAACATGACATCAAATACCAAAAGAGAGCGTCAGCTGTGCATCGTTTTCTAGACAAAAAAAATAACGTGCTCATCCGGAAGGCACAAGGGCTTGTTGTATTGCCAAGTGTTTTTTTTTGTGTGTTTTAAACCATTTTTATATCACGTGCTGCCAAATCCTTATTATCCAAGCAATTTCAAAGAGTTTACCAGAACATCGCGTCCTGGAACCATCTTTGGCGTGGTGCTGCTGGTAACGCCGTCTACTCCGATAATGACTGGGTGCAACCAACATTTTCCTTTTTTGTTTTTTCCTTTTCTTCAGACAGTTACATCATAAAGGCCTTGGAACGGCTTCAACAAAAGGCAAAAAAGAAAAAAAAACTATATCCAAAAGAGACAAAAACAATATTTCTGTACCTTCATCCAGTGAAGACCAAATTCCTTAAATAGATAAACCCTTAAAGTGCCCAGAATAAAAAGGGGTGTGGGGGGAGGGGTTTCGGAGATAAAGACAGTAATCATCGACCATTAGGATTGGATGAAATGTCCTGGGAGCCACGAGGCTGGAAATAATTTAACCCCATCTTGGCCCGTCCGGTAGTTCAAAAGCACGAACAATGGAGGATGAACCTGTGCTCGTATGCAGCCTCTTCAAACCCAAGAAAGTCAAAGCTACACTGAAGCATCTGAAGTGTAAGATCCAGTTATATTTCATTTTTACACGACACGTCCATAGTTGGGAAGCGCCTGCCACCAGCTATCGACCCTCCTAGACATCTCCTGATATGTTAGCTAAAAGTCACTCTTTTGTAGCAGTCGTTACAAGGCCAGGAGGGTGGGGGAGTTCAAGGAATCAGAAGATTGGTCCCCACTGCTGCTGCTCCGACGATGAGCTTTAGAGCAAGACTCGGAGGGAGAAGTCGATGACTCTTGATCCAACACACTCGGGTAGGTGAAGACGAGGTTAGGGGCGCTTGGAGTGCATGGAGGTGTTGAAGACATCACAACGGGTGTGTTGAGAGGTTCCTCGTTGAAGAAGTTTCCACCAATGTTGATCGGTTTAATCACAGATCTCTGCGTTTTGCCAGTGGGGGCGACGGAGGAGGTTCTGGTCTCCTCATCAATGGGTTCTTGTTTGACGACCACTCGGCTTCCCATCATTGAACGGGCAGTGTGAGCGTTGTGGGTGGAGTTGATGCGATCCTCAGCTTGTATTTTGCACACTGGCGAGTGAGCGACCAGCATGAACTCCAGTTTATCCTTCTCCTTTTGCAGCTCGGCGATCTCTTTCTGTAGGCCAGATTTTTCTTGTTCCAGTTTCTCAGTTTCCTGAAAGCAAGAATAAGGATAATGGTATTTAACATAGTCATTCATGGGGGTCATAAACTAAATCCTGTTGAATATTTCCTTTAGAAAACAATCTAATTCTTCCTCCACGCATCTATGAGGCAAGAAAGATCACATGTTTAACTTCTGAAAGGTCATTGAGACATGTTGGTGCTCCGAGAACCCCACTGACTGCTAGAACAATGGGAATGGATCTTCAGAAGTCTTCAAAGCTCTGCCCCTTCAACCGGACAAAGTTTTTCTCGAACAAAGGTAAGAGAGGATCGAGACTCTGAAGAGCGCCAACACTCCAGTGCCTGGACCCAACTGATCTCTCGGACATGTCAGAAGAGAATATTTTGCGCACATTCAATTTATAGGGGTTTTCCATTGAATAACTTTTATGACATATTAATCAGACGCCATGAAAATTTGGCCGATGGGCATCTAGCTGCTGGCACCACCATCGGTCCCAAGAACCATTGAATGTGGCCACACATGAGCAATCACCCTTCATTGAGCCATGTGGGGGTTCAAAAACTCACTCAACGTCTGTACATCACCTCTCAACCAAGCACAGGGGATGGGATGCCCTCGCTCTAGGGATCGTGATGATCCCAGAGGACAGGCCTCCACAAATTAAACTTTTGACAAGTTGGTTCACCAGGAAGCTCCTTTAAGAATTTTTCTGATGACTTTGTCAATGACCAAAGATGGCCACAGATCATATGGCTTATAATGTACAGATAACTAGAGTGGTAAAGTTATCAAACAAAAGCATTCAACATAAAGTGGCTTCGTTCCCACATAAGCCGAAGTTCCTAAACTGCACTGGAAAAATTATGTGGGCACTAAGACGTCTATTTCTAGGAGATAAATTAGATAGACGAGGCTCATAATGCCATAAAACAAGGTGATGAAATAAAACAACTCTGCCCGCGGATGCCGATGATATCAAGCGGTCTGATGAGGTAATCTACATGAGCCCCATTAGGGCATATTTAGCCAACAGAAGGAGGTTCCCTGCTCATGACCCTAACCAATAATTTTGGGATGATGTCTCTGGGTTTAGTACCAGAATCTTGGGTTCAAATCCATGCAAGGACAACATCAGCAAGGAGTGTGTTCAGTCTCCTCAAATTTGTGTAGCTTCTGTCTGGGTTGCCCAAATATTTCCTTGGCTTCTCCAAAAATTGTATGAATGAGAAATTGTGGGTCTAACTGAAAAAAACAAAAAGCTCCTGAAATCAAAATTTTTGTTATGCTTTTTGGTAACTTTTTGGTTTCCACCCTGGAAGTTCATTGATTCCCAACGACTCATTAATTTTATACAAAAAAAAACCTCTGGCTATTATTCGTAGAAGAATGACACTATAGTATTGGACTTTATACAGTAAGATGATGAAATAAGGAACTTTTGTGCCCAATTTCAACACCTCAGTCAGCAGTAAATGAAGGAAACAGACTGGTTACGTACAGCCTGAAGTTTGTCCGTTAACTCTCGTCTCCTGTTGCGACACTTTGCGGCGGCCAGTTTGTTCCTTTCTCTTCTGACCCTCCGTTTTTCCTCTTCTTCAGGTGGCAGCTGTGGATAAACACAAAAAATATGTAACAGGCAGCTCATTGCGGTCAACACAATACCAACAAAATGTAAAAGGACGTTGCCTCAGTAGGAAGCTGCGGTGTCCTGGAATTGAGCAAGTGTAAGGAGCGTGCAAGTCAGAGCAGGAGAGCAGAGGCTCTGTGGTAAGAAGAAAAAGGTTTCACAACTTTCTTATCAGTTGTAATCCAGCAGTTCTGACGTCAAAAGGGAACAGGATTTTGTTTATTTTATACAAGTTAAAAGCTCAGCTGGAAGCAAGAGCAAAGATCAAGGGAGCAATATGGCCTCCGCACGATACAAGGGACGGGAATGTAAAATCACTCAGCGGCTTTATGACCACTTTCCATCCTGACCTTAAGGGGGGATTCACACGAGCGTGTATTCGGTCCGTGCGGGCCGCGTGGTTTTCATGCGGCACGCATGGACCAATACAAGTCTATGGGGCAGTACAGACAGTCCGTGCTTTTTGCGCAGCGTTTGTCTGCTGCGCAAAAAGCACGACCGGTTCAATAACTCTGCGTATTTCGCGCATCACGCACCCATTGAAGTCAATGGGTGCGTGAAAACCACGCAGGTTGCACGTGCGAACTGACTGAAACAGCGCACCAGCTGTCAAAAGGATGAATGTAAACAGAAAAGCACCACGTGCTTTTCTGTTTCCGAACATCCAAACGGAGTGTCTTTGCGATGAGCGAAGCCGGACAAGCGAACCGAACTTCACCGGGTTCGGCCGAACTCGTTTTGGCCGAACCCGGCAAAAAAATTATCGGTACGCGACGTCAGGAGATAGTCACTGTCCATGGTGCTGAAAGAGTTAAACTGTTTCAGCACCATGGACAGTGACTTCCGATCCCAATATACATGAACCTGTAGAAAAAAAAACGAAGTTCTGACTTACCGATAACTCCCGGCGTCTTCCTCCAGTCTGACCTCCCGGGATGACAATTCAGTCCAAGTGACAGCTCCAGCCAATCACAGGCCAAGCACAGGCTGCAGCGGTCACATGGACTGGCGCGTCATCCAGGGAGGTGGGGCCCGATGACGAGAGGCGCGTCACCAAGGACGTGTCACCAAGGACGCGTCACCAAGGCAACGGCCGGGAAGTTCTCGGTAAGTACGAACTTTTTCTTTTTTTTTCAACAGGTTTTTCGATATTGTGTTCGGCATTCACTGTCGAGGGTGCTGAAAGAGTTAGCTCTTTCAGCACCTTGGAAAGTGACGGGCGTCGACTAGCCTCATCTCTATAATGGCGGCTGCGCGAAAATCACGCAGCCGCGCATCAGACACGGATGACACGCGCAGCTGTCAAATGGTTTTTGTGCGCGCAAAACGCAGCGTTGTTTGCGCGAGCAAAAACGCAACGTTCGTGTGTATCTGCCCTAAGAAATCAGCAAGAAAGTTCTGGTTCTGCTGAATGTGCACAAAAAAGTGGAGGGAAGGGAAGTAATACAGCAGATTTATAGAAGGGTCTCAGTATTATAGTAGTTATGTT
Organism: Rhinoderma darwinii; assembly: GCF_050947455.1. Lineage (NCBI taxonomy): Eukaryota > Metazoa > Chordata > Amphibia > Anura > Rhinodermatidae > Rhinoderma > Rhinoderma darwinii. Next base: position 401,699,131 of record NC_134690.1, read on the forward strand.
CTTGTATATAGGAGCAGTATTATAGTAGTTATATTCTTGTATATAGGAGCAGTATTATAGTAGTTATATTCTTGTATATAGGGGCAGTATTATAGTAGTTATATTCTTGTATATAGGAGCAGTGTTATAGTAGTTATATTCTTGTATATAGGGGGCAGTATTATAGTAGTTATATTCTTGTATATAGTGGGCAGTATTATAGTAGTTATATTCTTGTATATAGGTGGCAGTATTATAGTAGTTATATTCTTGTATATAGGAGCAGTATTATAGTAGTTATATTCTTGTATATAGGGGGCAGTATTATAATAGTTATATTCTTGTACATAGGGGGCAGTATTATAGTAGTTATATTCTTGTATATAGGAGCAGTATTATAATAGTTATATTCTTGTATATAGGGAGCAGTATTATAGTAGTTATATTCTTGTACATAGGAGCAGTATTATAGTAGTTATATTCTTGTATATAGGAGCAGTATTATAGTAGTTATATTCTTGTATATAGGGGCAGTATTATAGTAGTTATATTCTTATATATAAGGGCAGTATTATAGTAGTTATATTCTTGTATATAGAGGCAGTATTATAGTAGTTATATTCTTGTATATAGGGGCAGTATTATAGTAGTTATATCCTTGTATATAGGAGCAGTATTATAGTAGTTATATTCTTGTATATAGGGGCAGTATTATAGTAGTTATATTCTTGTATATAGGAGCAGTATTATAGTAGTTATATTCTTGTATATAGGCGGCAGTATTATAGTAGTTATATTCTTGTATATAGGGGCAGTATTATAGTAGTCATATTCTTGTATATAGGCAGCAGTATTATAGTAGTTATATTCTTGTATATAGGGGCAGTATTATAGTAGTTATATCCTTGTATATAGGAGCAGTATTATAGTAGTTATATTCTTGTATATAGGAGCAGTATTATAGTAGTTATATTCTTGTATATAGGGGCAGTATTATAGTAGTTATATTCTTGTATATAGGGGCAGTATTATAGCAGTTATATTCTTGTATATAGGAGCAGTATTATAGTAGTTATATTCTTGTATATAGGAGCAGTATTATAGTAGTTATATTCTTGTATATAGGGGCAGTATTATAGTAGTTATATTCTTGTATATAGGGGCAGTATTATAGCAGTTATATTCTTGTATATAGGGGGCAGTATTATAGTAGTAAAATTCTTGTATATAGGGGTCAGTATTATAGTAGTTATATAGGAGAAGTATTATAGTAGTTATATTCTTGTATATAGGGGACAGTATTATAGTAGTTATATTCTTGTATATAGGGGAAGTATTATAGTAGTTATATTCTTGTATATAGGAGCAGTATTATAGTAGTTATATTCTTGTATATAGGGGCAGTATTATAGTAGTTATATTCTTGTATATAGGGGCAGTATTATAGTAGTTATATTCTTGTATATAGGGGCAGTATTATAGTAGTTATATTCTTGTATATAGGGGCAGTATTATAGTAGTTATATTCTTGTATATAGGAGGCAGTATTATAGTAGTTATAGTCTTGTATATAGGGGCACTATTATAGTAGTTATATTCTTGTATATAGGGGCAGTATTATAGTAGTTACATTCTTGTATATAGGAGCAGTATTATAGTAGTTATATTCTTGTATATAGGGGCAGTATTATAGTAGTTATATTCTTGTATATAGGAGCAGTATTATAGTGGTTATATTCTTGTATATATGGGCATTATTATAGTAGTTATATTCTTGTATATAGGGGCAGTATTATAGTAGTTATATTCTTGTATATAGGAGCAGTATTATAGTGGTTATATTCTTGTATATATGGGCATTATTATAGTAGTTATATTCTTGTATATAGGAGCAGTATTATAGTAGTTATATTCTTATATATAAGGGCAGTATTATAGTAGTTATATTCTTGTATATAGGAGTAGTATTATAGTAGTTATATTCTTGTATATAGGAGCAGTATTATAGTAGTTATATTCTTGTATATAGGGGGCAGTATTATAGTAGTTATATTCTTGTATATAGGGGCAGTATTATAGTAGTTATATTCTTGTATATAGGAGCAGTATTATAGTAGTTATATTCTTGTATATAGGGGGCAGTATTATAGTAGTTATATTCTTGTATATAGGGGCAGTATTATAGTAGTTATATTCTTGTATATATGGGCATTATTATAGTAGTTATATTCTTGCACATAGGGGGCAGTATTATAGTAGTTATATTCTTGTATATGGGGGCAGTATTATAGTAGTTATATTCTTGTATATAGGGGCAGTATTATAGTAGTTATATTCTTGTATATAGGGAGCAGTATTATAGTAGTTATATACTTGTATATAGGGGCAGTATTATAGTAGTTATATTCTTGTATATAGGGGCAGTATTATAGTAGTTATATTCTTGTATATATGGGCATTATTATAGTAGTTATATTCTTGCACATAGGGGGCAGTATTACAGTAGTATATTTATCATAAATGTTAAGATAAATTGTTAAGCCAAAGACTATATGGTTGGTAAAAAGACTTCCCATTAGTTCTCAGTTTCTTCCCCTCCATTTCTCTTTAGATAGTGTTTATTTTAATAATCTCTACTGAGTAATGCACAGTCTATGTCAAAGTATGTTAGACTTCGGAGGTTTACTGCGGATTTCAGGGGTGGTAGAACATTGCATGGAAACATGATTAAGTGTTATTATAATTAATGATGACTTAGATGATGTCTTTGTATTTTTTAATTATTACTTCAAATACCAGAAATACTTTCAGTAAAGTTACAGAACCTGAGAGTGGACAAGACCTTCCGGCCATCACATACCTGTTCATCTCTTCTCCTCCGGCCAGCGGTGGTACCAATGCTTTTGATGACTCCTGGTCTTTGTAGAGCTGCATGCCCGCCTAATGATGGATGATTTGGCACAGGGTGACCATACGGATGTGCTCTGCCATAGGGATTAGACATGGAGGTGATCACAGTTGGTTGAACCATCCACTGTAAATCCTGGCTTGTGGTGATGGCGTTTATGGTGGGAATAAAGGCACTGCTGGATCCTGGCATGTCGTTTCGGTATTTCTGCTGGAATAAGGAAGAAAAGATTAGTCAAGATACAAGTCAGGCTGACATTCAACTTTCAAGAAGGCATGGTTTTTTGGTTAGTTAACAGTGCCTTTTGATCTACCACCCAAGAGAGTATTGAAGGTCAACGAGTTAAGGAGCAGGATATCCAGTTAAGAAATAGGGTCATTGCTACCAAGGTCAACAGAGACAAGGCCCACCGCCGAGCCAAGAGACAAGGCCCACCGCCGAGCCAAGAGACAAGGCCCACCGCCGAGACAAGAGACAAGGCCCACCGCCGAGACAAGAGACAAGGCCCACCACCGAGACAAGAGACAAGGCCCACCGCCGAGACAAGAGACAAGGCCCACCGCCGAGACAAGAGACAAGGCCCACCGCCGAGACAAGAGACAAGGCCCACCGCCGAGACAAGACCCAGCGCCGAGACAAGAGACAAGGCCCACCGCCGAGACAAGACCCACCGCCGAGACAAGAGACAAGGCCCACCGCCGAGACAAGAGACAAGACCCACTGCCGAGACAAGAGACAAGACCCACCATGAGTCAAGAGAAATGGCCCACCGCCGAGCCAAGAAACAAGGCCCACCGCCGAACCAAGAGACAAGGCCCACCGCCGAGACAAGACCCACCGCCGAGCCAAGAGACAAGGCCCACCGCCGAGACAAGGCCCACCGCCGAGCCAAGAGACAAGGCCCACCGCCGAGACAAGACCCACCGCCGAGCCAAGAGACAAGGCCCACCGCCGAGACAAGACCCACCGCCGAGCCAAGAGACAAGGCCCACCGCCGAGACAAGACCCACCGCCGAGCCAAGAGACAAGGCCCACCGCCGAGACAAGAGACAAGGCCCACCGCCGAGACAAGAGACAAGACCCACCGCCGAGACAAGAGACAAGGCCCACTGCCGAGACAAGAGACAAGACCCACTGCCGAGACAAGAGACAAGACCCACCATGAGTCAAGAGAAAAGGCCCACCGCCGAGCCAAGAAACAAGGCCCACCGCCGAACCAAGAGACAAGGCCCACCGCCGAGACAAGACCCACCGCCGAGCCAAGAGACAAGGCCCACCGCCGAGACAAGAGACAAGGCCCACCGCCGAGACAAGAGACAAGGCCCACCGCCGAGACAAGAGACAAGGCCCACCGCCGAGACAAGAGACAAGGCCCACCGCCGAGACAAGAGACAAGGCCCACCGCCGAGACAAGAGACAAGGCCCACCGCCGAGACAAGAGACAAGGCCCACCGCCGAGACAAGAGACAAGACCCACCACGAGTCAAGAGAAAAGGCCCACCGCCGAGCCAAGAGACAAGGCCCACCGCCGAGACAAGACCAACTGCCAAATCAACAAATTCACAAGTTGGGGTGCAAGATCACACAGTCAGACTTCAATAGTTACATGGGTTGAAAAAAGACAAAGATCCATCAGGTTCAACCTTTCTCGATAAATTATCCATGATTCATTGCTTGATTAACCCCTAGCTGTACCACTCAGCAACTATACGTCGTCGCGGGAGGTTACTTCCTCGCGTATAGTTACGGAGTCGTTGCCGGTGCAGTCGTGACTACAGAGCATAGAACATTCCCTTCCACTGAAGTGCAACAGTTACGTCACTGTGCTTGTCCCACCACCAATTTGGATGTTGCATTGATACACTCATTGTGCAACCCAAACATTCCTATGGGTAAGCAGTCACTGTGTAACCCTAAAGGCATCCATAGGGACCCAGAGGTCTCTCTAACCGCTGACACATTAGCCTGTTCTCTGAAGGCCGTCCATCCCATTTACCATAGAAGATCATGTTCATCTCACAGAGAACGTCCTAGAACTTCCTGAGCTCTTCTGATCGAGATGGCGACGGAAAGTTAAGAAGTTCTTATGAACTGGTGGAGGAGCCACAGTGAACCCGAGAAACGTCGTCCTCTGTCTAGACAGACCACATTAGAGAACGCTCGCTGGAGTGAGGTCACAGTTTGCTCTGCACCTGGCTGAGAATGAAGGTGCATTGTGTGAACAACACCCGGCTTAGCGACAAAACAAGGATCTGCCGCGGGCCAGATCACCACCGCGTGGAAAGCATCTGCTCCGCCAACCCCAGATTATCGCCGACACCGGAGCTCTTAACCCTTTCACATCACGGCTCTTGAGCCAAAATAGCCAAATTTACAGGTGTAAATGTGATCCGTTCATTTCCCTTCCCAAGCTGGTTCCTGGGACTGAGCCTTACCCCCTCCTCAGCCAGATCGTTTTTTGGGAAAGCTGGGTGGCAACCGATATGACTGGTATAATGCGCGCACTGGGATTGTCAGAGCTTTATCCAGACATCTGAACTAGTTATTCAGGTCTACGTCCTCTACTCTTAAATCACTGTCCAAAATGAGCCGCCCAAGGACTTGGGTCTCTTCCGCCTCACAGGGCTCAGGGGCGACGAAGAATCTGTATTCTGGATGGGATAAATTTATTGGGGGTAGAGTTGCCCTTTAAGATATCAAGTACTAGTGATTGTTTAGGACCCCGTTGCTGGCATAATATCTGTGTGACCCCAAAATAAGCAGAAATGTATCACGTATCCAATAATCCAGGGACCCAAAAGCCATAGTCTATGACCCCATACACGGGTCGCTCCAGAAGAATGAGGTATAATGTGAAGCAGGAGACACCTGTCACTCATATGACTACAATAGACCGGCACCCAGGAGGGTCATACATGACACACGCTATAGTTACCGATGCCTGTCAATCACTCCGGGCTCATCCTGCTCCGTGGACACTTCCTTCTCCGGGCTCAGGAGGGAGAGGCAGGAAATCTCCATTGCATAATCGCCTCCCACTGTAAAACGAACTTCCCCTCATCTCCTTCCCTTTTTACACGGCTCCATTTACTTAATGCTCAGGTGCGGTCGCAGTCACTCCCAGGGCTGGGACGCTTAACCCTTCCCTAACCAGCGACAAACAAATTATTGTGCAAGAAGCACAAAACTCTGGGAACTTTTCCGAAGAATTTGACACTTTTTTTTTTTTACTATTTCGAACATTCATGTATAAATTTAAAGGGCATCGGTCAGTAGAAAAGTTAGTGGGGGCACCTAACAAAAAGGGGCTAGTAAGGGGGGGTAGTAAGCGCATCTAACAAAGGGGGTGTTAGTAGGGGCATCTGCACCCATAAAATTACTCCCCCAGTTCTTTGAGCCAGGAGAGGAATGTTAGAGACCCATTGACATATATCACATGAAAACTTTCAAACCCCCTCAAATACGAATTGTTTAACTTAAAGAAAATAAAAAATTTCTAGCGACACATTCCCCTTAAACTTTCCAAAATGAGGGTGGGGGGCATGTTCTGGACTTTTACCCCCCCCCCCCCTCCTACTCCCTTTCCATACTTTAGAGAATGGTGCCCACTACCCTTGCCGGCATTGCTAGGATTGTAGATAGTAAAGGGGTTAGGACCAACCTGACCTTGCGGCCCCTCATGGGCCGCCTCTATAGTATTTGCCCCTCTTTTTTTTCCTGGATAATTTGGGAAATCCATCAGGATGACCGTTATAAGTCCCTGAGGCCTCTGCTAATTCGAAATGTTGAATCTTCCCTAAAAAGTTGAACCTTTTCCCGCTCATTCATCCCGGCGATGATGTAACGCAGATCCTGTGACTCAGTGATCGGCAAACATTCCTGCGTGTTTATTGTACGGAGGAGAATGGAGGCAGCCAAAAAACAAAGTATCAATTGGGCCTTTTTCCCATCCTCGAGTCTCCCACACATCCCCCTCTTATTACTGGAATCAGGAACATTATTTTCCCACTTGACACAATCTCAGGAAGCCGCCAGCAGTGACCTCTAGGGGGCAGCAGCGCATTATATTCCGCATATCGGAGACTGGGAATTCTCTCATTTCTGGGAAAGTCTCCTTTGAAGTGTGAGGAATTTCACAAGCCTCCAGCCAATCACCCCCCTCCTCCTGGCGGACGATTCCTGTAGGGGGGGCATTGTGTAGAAATCAGCACATTCTAAAAATCACCTGCTTTTTGGGTAAGAAAATTTTGCAATAGGAAAAATCAACTGGGAGTGAATGGAATTTCAGTAATTTGGTCAGAACATGCGAACGTGAGCGCGTCCCAAGCGGGAAATGTAACCGGGTCCTGACAGGACGGCAACTACAAAATGTGACAAATATGTGGGAAAAAAAATAATTCTATATATTGAGCCAAATTTAAAGGGGTCCCCTACCTAAACAAGCTGCTATTATGGGAGAACCCCCTTTATTGTCTGATCCCTTGGCGCCTAACTGCTGGGACCCAACTAATTGCAAGAACCGGGGTCCTGAACCCCCAGATCCTCCTCACTGCCCCCCACACAGTGAGGAGGAGCTTGAATGGAGCGGTGAGGCGAAACAGGGGGTTCGGGAGCCCCGTTGTATCAGTGGGGGTCCCAGCAGTGGGGCCTCCAGCGATCAGATCATTATCACCAATCCTGTGGACACTTTGGGGCAGATTTATTAAGACAGCGTTTCACACACCAGTCCCAATATACAGAAAGAAATCAGGAGGGTCTCTGTCCGGAAGTCAAATCTATTTCATCTACGAGCTGGAGCGGATTTGCGCTATAATTTACGGCAAAATATAAAATACAATAAATTTGTTGCGCTGTGAGTGGCTCCGCCCCTTCCGCTAAGCTCCACCCGCTATTTCAAAAATGTAGCAATTTTTACCACAAAGAAAACTGGAGTTAAAAAGTTAATAAATCCCCCCCCCCCCCCCCATTTAGTTTTATTTCCTCACCATTTTCAAGATCTCTGCTTGCTGACATTTAATGGGAACATTCTTGTTTATATCCAGTGGCTGAAACCCCATCCTGATCTAATACTTCTCACAGCTGAGGGTTTGTTAAATTGACTCCAGTCTAGACAATCCTCTATGAGCTAAACACATCAATGAATGTCTCCCCTGTCCTGAGTTTGTTACAATGTGTCAGTCTTGAGTCCCAGCTGTGGAGCTCACAGGGTGTAGACTGGATACAACTGTAACAAACCCTCAGCTGTATATTTATTACTTTGTTTTTAACTTTAAAAGGAAATATCTGATTATTTTTGGATAAATTTTGCCCAATTTGAACCGTTTATCTCGATGGTCGGTTATTAATTGGTCCCATTCTTTTGCGCAGATGAGCGTTACCCGACCGTCTGTAGAAATTTGGATCTGCCACGTTAACTGTTTATTAACCGGTCTCCTCACTCCGTGTATTCCTGCGGCACTGGGCACGGTGCTACGGTGACGATCACCACGTTAGCGCGGCCACATTCGCGACAAAGCGCGATCAACCCCGTGCCTTGTACAGACAGAGGGAGAGAACGGAGGATCTCTGGACAAACCACAAGAGGTCAGGGGGATCGCAGCTCCAGGCTCGGTTGGGCAATCTTTCAGAACAAACAGGAAATACTGCACATACTCAGACGCTGCTGCAATAAAGGCTGCTCAGGGCAGACATGTGGCCGCACCGCTCCCCTCCTAGGTAGCGATTTACCTTAAAAGTACAAATGGACTGATCATATTAATAAATTATATTCCCCTTGTAAATATGTCCAGAAACAATTACATGAACTACATCTTAGTCATATCTGCTCCTGGGAAAGCTGGGTGGCAGCCAATATGACGGACTCTACAGCTCAACCAACTTTCCCAGTCTCCTGAATGGAAAACACTCGTCATTATGCAGCAATATGTCCCCTGCTCCGGAATCACCGGATTACTAAAATCATATATTATTCAGGAGTCTGGGAAAGCTGGGTGACAATCCTTGTGGGAGCTGTAAATGGTGCTCAGGTTGTTACTCCGGTCAATCTGGAAGAAGAGGTTAAACGGACATACGAGGCATCCTTTATAAAGATACTCTGCCCCAAAAAGTGCTGTTCTACCCTATAAAATCCATTTTTAATGACCCTCTTAAAGGAACAGTAACTCATTAAAGCCAGCCTCAGTCTGGTGGCTGATAATAGGGAGCAATAGACTGCATTAAATTGCACAGCAGAGACGGCAGGTTTAGACAGGGTTAAAATCTCAGTTATTCCACGTTGGGGTGTGTCGTGTCCATTGCCAAATTCCTTCCCATATGCTTTGCTGTCACAACAAGCTGCTCAACACAGGAATACACCCAAACGACTCCTAGGCCGGAGCAGAATGGGGATTAGATGTCCCTGGAATTCTGTCACCTTCCAAAATCACAGGGCTGGAAAAACAATAATCCAAAAGAAGGATGAAAACAGGTAAAATCCTCTAATCCGGCATCTGATACTCCAGAAAGTCTGATAAATGGACAGGAACGTGAACCTAAAACGGAGCCGTCTCGCTGGACGTTCTCTACAGAGTCATCTCTTTTATAATGCAGAACATCTGATAATCCGGCACTAATGGATTACAGGGATTTTGCTGAGTGGACAAAAGATACAGCAAGTAGCCAGACCTGAAACCCAGTGAATATAAATGCTGTACAGACTATCTGTTCCTGGGAAAGATGGGTGACCACCAATGTGGCGGCCATTATAGCTTTTACAGGGGCTTTCATCCATCTTTTCCAGAGTCCTGAATGACAAACCTGTCTAATTTTCATGTCACAATAATGGAGTGGGGGTGTCACTGCCTATCTGGGAAGATTTGTCATTCAGGGGTGTGGGAAAGCTGGATGACAACCTCTGTATTGGTAGCCATATTGGTTGTCACCCAGCTTTCCCAGACACAAAGATCAGATCTCCATGCAAACCAAATTAACCTTTTATTGGAAAGATTTAACAGTGAAAACAATCCAATTGGACATTCAGATTCTCATGTGTAGATCTCGCTGTTTGGCATTTACAGCCGCCATTCCTACTGCAACCGATCCGGTCCGGACCTACGAGGAACGACTGCTGGATCCTGATTGGACAAAGCCTCCGTTCTGAACTCCCTTAAATAACCCTGTAATGCCCGGCCCACTGATGAGCCTGGCCTGTTGTCCAACCAAGAAGTCCCCTGGTCCCATCTCTAGATCAGTGGACATTTCTTTTATATCTGATGATGTCATCACTGCAAAATAAGCATCTTATCGAAGAGTGACATCGCCAAATCCAATAATCTGCTCCTGCGCCAAAATTCAGAAGGTCGCGCAGATTAAAAGTACAATATTATAACAGATTTATAGAATTCTAGGTGTCCTTGGATGGGACTGGTGATGTCAACGCACCCATGCCCTGACAGCTTGAAGTAGCTGGGCCCTTGTCTGAATGGAACGGAAGGGGCTCCTTAGACCCCCTTAAAATCCATGCCCTTGGGCACTGCCAGACTCCTATTACCCCCAGTTCAGTGATCGGACTGATCCATTGTCCTGTAATATGCTATAAATAAGATATTAGGGTATGTTCACATGAGGGCGTCCATAACGGCTGAAATTACGGGGATGTTTCAGCCTGAAAACATCCCAGTAATTTCAGCCGTAACGGCATGTGCAGGCGCTTGAACGCCGCGTCCATTACGGACGTAATTGGCGCTGCTATTCATTGGAGTCAATGAATAACGGCTCCAAATACGGCCAAAGAAGTGACAGGTCACTTCTTTGACGCGGGCGTCTATTTACGCGCCATCATTTGACAGCGGCGCGTATATTACGCCTCGTGTGAACAGACAAACGTCTGCCCATTGCTTTCAATGGGCAGATGTTTGTCAGCGCTATTGAGGCGCTATTTTCGGACGTAATTACGTCCGTAAATAGGCCGTGTGAACATATCCTAAAAGTGACAGGCGCACATATATATACACGTATACACACGAGCACCAGTCACCAGTAGAGGTCAGCAGAGAGCTTAGCCACAGGCACATGTGATTTCGGACGGGTGCCAATTAAAAGCGCCTTCGTGAGAGGCAGCATGAGCCCAGGCGGCGCAGCCTCTACCCTTTCCGGTAATATTTTTATCAGTTGGCAGAACTATCTATTTCGACATTACAATTCCTGATTAGATACAATTCTACCCTTATTAAGACGCCAGGGATGATGCCCCAATCACGCTCTTCTAGCCAAACGGTTAAAGGGGTTCCCCAGTTTTGCAGCTTCCTAATACACTTTGCGTTTCAATTTCTCACCATTTTCAAGATCTGTGCTTGCTGTCAGAGAGCCGGAACATTCATTGTTCACATGCAAAAGCCTAAACCCATCCTGACCTTATACTTCTCACAGCTGAGGGTTTGTTACAATTGTATCCAGTCTAAACAATCCTCTGCACAAACCCCTCTCTCACGTTCTAATGTTCTTTAGGTAGATTATTTTAGCCATGTGTCATTGAGATGATTGACAAGGGTGGGCGTCCACTGATACAAAGCGAATATCACTGGCATAGGACAATATGAGCAGCTAGAGGGATGTGGTAGCCCAAAAAAACAAAGCATTGGTAGCGGCAGTGACAGGGTTAACACCGGCATCCAAGAACGTGGGGGTGGACGCTGGCGATTGTCATTTTGGTGGATGAAACGCAGAAATTTGCTAGAACCTCCCCATTCTTAATATGGCTACAGAACAAAGACACGGCCCTCCCCCTCTGGACCAGCACCAATAATTCCCCTTCGAGGGCTCGCTCGGGATTTCGAGGTCATCAATACAATCTGCAAAGTAAATATCGGAGACGAATGCGCACAATGATCAGGCGTCACCTACAGAAAAGTCAGAACTGGAATGAACTTCGCTCCAACAAACCCCTGAGAGGTTGTAGGCCCTGCCATCTACACACCCTATAGGAGCGCTCACCCGGCAGGGGCACAAGGTGGGCAGGGTGTGTCTGCAAAGTGAACTTTATTGTTTGTATAAGCACCTATAATCAATAACACAAAGTACAGAGGGTGGGGGTGCAGACGAAAGGACTGAGGGCCACAAGCCAATAAGACTTCTTCCCAGAAGCCGCCCAAACCCCCCCATTCTATAATAAGCCCCATGTAAAGTCAGTAGTGTGAAACCTCAATGTATCTCCGGCTGTGTCTATGATTGTATCAGCAGAGTTTGCGGCCAGGAAGCTTCAAGAAGTCACCGTAGTTCTCTGAACTAGTTACCATGCGGTTATGGAACGAGAGTTATGGCATGAAAGCAGTTTCAGATCTTCACTGGTTGTCCTGACACTCATCATACACAGAAAACACACAAAGGATTTGCTACACATGACTATTGTGTGCCCTAAAAACAGCTTGCAACTTCCAATGCTTATATCAAGGGGCTCAACGTACCCTGAGATGCCCTCAAGATGGTAATAAAAGATCTCAATGTGCCCTGAGATGCCCTCAAGATGGTAATAAAGGATCTCAATGTACCCTGAGATGCCCTCAAGATGGCAATAAACGGTCTCAATGTGCCCTGAGATGCCCTCAAGATGCTAATATACACAGCACCACCCTCCCATAAGTGTCTTTCATAAACTGACCGAATACTGAATAAAAGGGGCCCCATATATTTTTACATTTCCTCTATACATTGACCCTGTAATGATATAAAGTTAGCTCCAAGTCCACTCAAATGCCCTCCATACACTGACCAATGTTCCAACTCCTTCATCCAATACTACAGCAAATTAAAACTTCTGAACGCCCAACACCCCTGACCACCAACATCATACCCAATAGACATGTCCAATATCACGTAAAAAAAAATATCTTATAAATGGTCCTTCATGTCTACAGTTCTTCATGAAGGTTCATTCTGCCTTGAATACTGGCTTTGCCTTCTATGCCACAAGGGGTTAAGTCTCCATGTGCTCTGGTACACAAGACATTTTCCCAGCCGGTGAATCATATGTAGATCACAGCCCGGGGAACCGAGCACCCACCACAGCCAATGACACACAGCAGATCTACATAACAGCCTGAGCGAGGACCCAATAAGTGAGAACCGACGGGACTAGAACCAAATTCAAATAGAGTATGGGATCAGGACAGATCCACAAGTGGTGGGAGAAGAAGACTGGTCAGGGGGTACGGAGCTTGTTCTGTAGGAATCTCCAGGTCACATCAAGAGAAGTGCACAGATGGAGTTCTGGTGGAGACATCTCCTCCCACACACCATGCAAGATAAGTCAGGACTTGTACTCCTTGTGCACAGGTCTTATATCCGAGTTGCTGGACACTTATACTAGGTTGGTCTTAAAAAAGCATTCCAAGCTACAATTCAATCTTCTCTAGACTCAAAACGAACAATCGTACATAGAACCCTGATCACACCACATGAAGGACCCATCATATCCCTGTAGAAGACGAGACTCGTTTCTATAGTAGGATATGACTAGGTTTATATAAAGAACGCTCCATGACACAAAGAGATTTAGAATTATTTACTTGAGAAAGGAAAGTGGTAGACAACTCAACATTCGAGAAGGGTAGACCAAGGGCTGGTCAACTATAGTCCACATCATTAAAGGACCTGTGATCTATATTGGTGGAGATGTCATTAGACAAGAGTGGTCATCTACACCAGTCTAGACTTCATACCCCAATGAGGACCAAGTTAAGGCAGCTTAGCAATACTTGGTAAACATGTTAACCCCGTGTATCCATACGAAGACCAGGAAACTGAACACAAGACCAGACACCCTCATAAGCTGGTCAACCCAGTCCAATACAGTACTAATGACCCCTAATATGGGGCTGGTAAACCTGAAACTCAACCGGGAACAGACTGGCCACATGAATGGCCAACCCCAACTCAGGACCGGTCAATGTAATCTCTACACAGGACCGGTCCGCCCAACCCCCAACTCGGCACGGGTCCGCCCAACCCCCAACTCGGCACCGGTCCGCTCAACCCCCAACTCGGCACCGGTCCGCTCAACCCCCAACTCGGCACCGGTCCACTCAACCCCCAACTCGGCACCGGTCCGCTCAACCCCAACACGGCACAGGTCAACGCAACCCCAACACGGCACAGGTCAACGCAACCCCCAACACGGCACAGGTCAACGCAACCCCCAACACGGCACAGTTCAACGCAACCCCAACATTGCACAGGTCAACGCAACCCCAACACGGCACAGGTCAGCTAAAACCCAACACGGCACAGGTCAGCTAAAACCCAACACGGCACAGGTCAGCTCAACCCCAACACGGCACAGGTCAGCTCAACCCCAACACGGCACAGGTCAGCTCAACCCCAACACGGCACAGGTCAACTCAACCCCAACACGGCACAGGTCAACTCAACCCCAACACGGCACAGGTCAACTCAACCCCAACACAGGTCAACTCAACCCCAACACGGCACAGGTCAACTCAAACCAAATACAGAGCGATAAACTCAACCCAAAAATGAACCAGCTTCCCCGATACAAGGACACGACATGGTCTTTGCTCTCTGATGTCAGATCCTCACCTGTCGTAATGAGGTAGATACGTTTCCCGGGTATCCGTCTGGCTGAGCTGGAGAGCTGCTACTACCACGGGAGGAACTGTCAAAACTCCCTGGATAATCCTGGTACATGATCCGGCCTCTGAACACCCAGGAGAGAGGTAAGTGCCCTTCTATGCCGTCTTCACAAGCCTCACACACTCTTCAGTAGAGCTGCAGTCTCTCTCCTGACACTGGGCTATATTACACAACTCCAGATCCAGGGCTGCTGCTTCCAGTGTGGATACAGGTTATATCCCTCCTATCCCTAACAGTGCAACATTGTAGCAAAATAAAAAGAAAAAGTTCCAGCAAGAACAAGTGCAACTTTGTATAAAAAAGTTTCAGCAGAACTCCCTAAGGGATGTGAGTGCAATAGACATTGATGGAGGGGAGTCTGTAATAGTCATATAATGGTGCAGCTGAGTGTAGTGTGGAGCTGGGTTCCTGTGTATGAGAGGGCTCACCTCCAGGTTACTGTGCTGGATGAGTCAGGCTCTCTCTCTCTCTCTCTCTCTCTCTCTGCTATTCCTGTGCTCTCTGTGGATGAGTCAGTGTAATGGCATTAGTTCAAACCCACTCTGATTATCTACTGAGCTTTGAGCTCTCTTACAGGATTGATGTCATATTCTCCTCCTCCCCCCCCAACCCTGCAATGGGAGGTTCCAGCTCATTGCACGGCCCCCAGCACAGCCCCGTACACGGCAGGAAGCTCCGGCTCCTCAGCCCGCTCTTCTGCAATTGCTCCGGCCCCGGCAACATCACTTACATGTTCTCCATTGAGCAACTAGATAGCTGGAACCCCCCTTCCTCTTGAGCGCTTGGTCTCGTCCATTGACGCATGTTGCCATATATGGTCATTTGCGTGTGGTGACGTCCACGGGTTTCCTTGGTTCTAGTGACGTCAGCGGGCAGGGATTCCCTCGCTGGATGCAAGTGCAATGTGCAGGACTGAGCGGAGGGAGCGGAGGGAGAACAGAAACTGTATCATTATCACTTATAGCTAGAGAAAAGGGGGACAATATATCATTATAATCATTATTATAAGTGTAGCATTATTAGCAAAAGGGGTGATTATAATATTATCATCATCATCATTATCAGTGTAGTATTATTGGGAGGAAGGAGAACAGGACCTTGATGTCTGCGTCGTTATTATTTATATATAGGCAATGGGGTGATTATTATTATAATATTATAATTGGTAAATCATTTTAAGTTTTCAGCATTGTTGGGAGGGGAAGCCAGACTCTGATCCATGTGTCAATATTAATTAGATATAGGAAAATATTATTATTACTATTATTTTTACTATTATTATCATCACTATTATTATTATTATGTTTATTGTTATTAATAATATATTATCATAATCATCAAGTTCCCTTAGTCTATTATGGATATTCTCTGTAGATGTTAATAAGCCGGACGCTTTGTGAAATTTCCAATGCCAGACTGACCGTTCAGGTATTAGGCCAGCGCTCAGGGTGCCAGGGCCAGAAAGGACCCGCAGCCCCTCAGTTATAGCACTCCTTAGGCTGGATTCATTTTTGGTGCAGTTCTTTTTTTAAACCAAAGCCGGGAGTGGATACAAGAGTGAGATGTATTAGTCTTTCCTATATAATTTTCTTTCCTTTTGCATCCAGTCCTGGCTTTGGCTAAAAAAAAAAAAAACTAAAACAAACTGTGCACCTAAAACGGCATCAAAACTACATGTGTGAACCCAACCTTAGGCCAGGATTACACATTCAGTCTTTGATGCAGTTTTTTCAGACAAAGCCAAAATTAAATGCTACAGTTAGAAAGAGTCTAAGCCCCTCATTTATTCTTCCCATACTTATTTAATCCATTTCTGACTTTCAAGAACTGCACGTGTGATTTCAGCCTAAGGCTGGGACGATATTGTTCCGATTTTAGCGTTTTGCAGCGTTTAGAAATGCAACAAAAACATGTGATGTAAGCCCATCCTTAAAGGGTAACTAAACGTTCAAAAAACTTCTGACATGTCATAGTGACATGTCAGAAGTTTTGATCGGTGGGGGTCCGAGCACTGAGACCCCCACCAATCGCTAAAATGAAGCGACAGAAGCGTTCGGGTGAGCGCTGTGCTGCTTTGTTTCTGATCGGCTTCTCTCGGAAAGCCGAGCGATTGGTGTACATAGACTTTCTATTGAGCCTGTGCAACAATTGCTCGGCTGTGCAGGAAAAGCTGATCAGAAGCCAAGCGGCACAGCGCTCACCCGAACGCTTCTGCCGCTTTGTTTCACTATGACATGTCAGAAGTTTTTTTAAAGTTTATTTACCCTTTAAAGTTTTAGTGCAGGTCCTACAAGAAAGCAAAACAAGTGTATCATGGATATAGTCAGGGGCGCAATTGGCATTTCTGGGGCCCCAAGCAAAGTTATGTCTGGGGGCCCCAATCAAAGAGACATGTTGAGAGTGTCACACACAGTGCCCGCTGTAGATAGTGTCACACACAGTGCCCCCTGTAGATAGTGTCACACACAGTGCCCGCTGTAGATAGTGTCACACACAGTGCCCGCTGTAGATAGTGTCACACACAGTGCCCTTGTAAAGAGTATCCCACACAGTCCGCCCTGTAGATAGTGTCACGCACTGTGCCCCCTGTAGATAGTGTCACACACAGTGCCCGCTGTAGATAGTGTCACACACAGTGCCCGCTGTAGATAGTGTCACACACAGTGCCCTTGTAAAGAGTATCTCACACAGTCCGCCCTGTAGATAGTGTCACGCACTGTGCCCCCTGTAGAGAGTACCACACACAGGGCACCTGAAGGTAGGGTCACACACAGTTGCTCCTGTAGAGCATGCCATACACAGTGCCCCCTTTCAAGAGTGCCACATGCAGTGCCCCCTGTATACCGTGTCACACAAAGTGCCCCTGAATATATTGTTACGCACACAGTAGAGAGTGCTACACACAGTGCCTCCTGTAGATAGTGTTACACACACAGTAGAGAGTGCTACACACAGTGCCTCCTGTAGATAGTGTTACACACAGTGCCTCCTGTAGATAGTGTTACACACAATACCACCTGTAGAAAGTTCCCCACAAAGTGTCCTAGCGATGGCCTGCACAGGGATGTTGTCCCAGCGTGTTACAGGCTGCAGGCAATTGTGTGGTTTCCGTGGTGGTAAAGACTGCCACTGGTTATAGTGTTTGGAAAGGGACCGTCACCTTAATTGCCCAGGGGCCCAGATCACTCTCAGTCCGCCCCTGGCAAGTTCATTGTGCAGATTTTGATATTTGTGTTTTTGTCCCTAGTAGATACATGATGCAGCATCTGATAGCTGGAGATGGGTGCACTGATGATGTTCTGGGGGACATGTCATATTTTATATATAATATACAGAATTATTTTAAATTGAATGTCCTGAAAATGAATGCCTGTAATCCAGTACCTGGAGCAGCTGTCACATGATCCAAGTAGCGTGACTTATAGAAGAGAATGTTACCGATCATTGCACAATATTTCTGTTGATTTCTATGGAAAGTGACTGTAATCAGACTGTGTCATAGTGCACGGTGAACTGCAGAGTTGCGTCACATTGTGTTAGTAAAGGGGCTGCTGCTCTTTGGAGGCATTTGCTGTGTAACCTGTGCCAGATGTGGTCCCGCCGTAGACTCAGGTGATCTATGCTTTTCAGTAGCAGCGCAGGTAAAGATACTCATTGCATGTAAATCCAAACCTACTAACCAATCCATGCCTCTAACTCCACCCAATGCTCCCATAGGGCCTCCCCGCAGTATAATGCCCCCATAGAGCCCCCACACAGTATAATTCCCCAATAGAGCCCTCCACACAGTATAATGCCCCCATAGAGCCCCCCACACAGTATAATGCCCCCATAGAGCCCTCCACACAGTATAATGCCCCCATAGAGCCCCCCACACAGTATAATGCCCCAATAGAGCCCTCCACACAGTATAATGCCCCAATAGAGCCCTCCACACAGTATAATGCCCCAATAGAGCCCTCCACACAGTATAATGCCCCAATAGAGCCCTCCACACAGTATAATGCCCCCATAGAGCCCCCCACACAGTATAATGCCCCATAGAGCCCTCCACACAGTATAATGCCCCAATAGAGCCCTCCACACAGTATAATGCCCCAATAGAGCCCTCCACACAGTATAATGCCCCCATAGAGCCCCCCACACAGTATAATGCCCCAATAGAGCCCTCCACACAGTATAATGCCCCAATAGAGCCCTCCACACAGTATAATGCCCCCATAGAGCCCCCCACACAGTATAATGCCCCCATAGAGCCCCCCACACAGTATAATGCCCCAATAGAGCCCTCCACACAGTATAATGCCCCAATAGAGCCCTCCACACAGTATAATGCCCCCATAGAGCCCCCCACACAGTATAATGCCCCAATAGAGCCCTCCACACAGTATAATGCCCCCATAGAGCCCCCCACACAGTATAATGCCCCCATAGAGCCCCCCACACAGTATAATGCCCCCATAGAGCCCCCACACAGTATAATGCCCCCATAGAGCCCCCACAGTATAATGCCCCCATAGAGCCCCCCACACAGTATAATGCCCCCATAGAGCCCCCACACACAGTATAATGCCCCCATAGAGCCCCCACACAGTATAATGCCCCATAGTGCCCATCAGACAGTATTATACCCCATGGCTGCTCCAACACCGTATAATGCCCCTATAGCTGCTCTTATGCAGTATAATGCCCCCATAGCTGTCCCTACAGGGTATAATGCCCCTATATCTGTCCCCACACAGTATAATGCCCCTTAGTTGCCTCCACACAGTATAAAGTCCCCATAGCTGCCCCCAAACCGTATAATGCCCCCATAGCTGCCCCACACAGTGTAATGCCCCCATAGTGCCTAATAAAATAAGTACTCACCTAGCTCTGTTCACACGATGATTGGAGGAGATCCCTTTGCTCCTACGGTCTGTGTGGCTGGGGCGCAGACAGGCGTGATGACATCACTGCATCGCGCCTGTCTGCGCCGAGCCGCTTACGTCCAGCGTTACATAGTGAATGATAGAGCAGGGAGATGACTGCTCTCTGCTCCACTGTTGAATTTAACTGTATCTGTGTCCTGGGGACGCAAAAACAGTTCAAACCGAGACATGACAGCGGCTGCCTGGTACAGCGGGACACCGCACAGAATCGGGGACTGCTGGATCCGGGACGGTTGGGAGGTATGTGTAAATCAGCCAGTGACTTAAAGAGGCTCTGTCACCAGATTTTGCAGCCCCTATCTCCTATTGCAGCAGATCGGCGCTGCAATGTAGATTACAGTAACGTTTTTATTTTTTTAAAACGAACATTTTTGGCCAAGTTATGACCATTTTTGTAGTTATGCAAATGAGGCTTGCAAAAGTACAACTAGGCGTGTTGAAAAGTAAAAGTACAACTGGGCGTGTATTATGTGCGTACATCGGGGCGTGTTTACTACTTTTACTAGCTGGGCGCTCTGAAGAGAAGTATCATCCACTTCTCTTCACAACGCCCAGCTTCTGGCAGTGCAGCACTGTGACGTCACTCACTTCCTGCCCCAGGTCCTGCATCGTGTCGGACGAGCGAGGACACATCGGCACCAGAGGCTACAGATGATTCTGCAGCAGCATCGGCGTTTGCAGGTAAATCGATGTAGCTACTTACCTGCTAACGCCGATGCTGCTGCAGAATCATCTGTAGCCTCTGGTGCCTTTGTGTCCTCGCTCGTCTGACACGATGCAGGACCTGTGAGCGACGTCACAGCGTGATCTCTGGAGAACACGGCTGTGTCTGCACTGTCAGAAGCTGGGCGTTGTGAAGAGAAGTGGATGATACTTCTCATCAGAACGCCCAGCTAGTAAAAGTAGTAAAAACGCCCCGATGTACGCACATAATACACGCCCACTTGGACTTTTACTTTTAAACACACCCACTTGGACTTTTGCAAGCCTCATTTGCATAAATACGAAAATGGTCATAACTTGGCCAAAAATGCTCGTTTTTTAAAAATAAAAACGTTACTGTAATCTACATTGCAGCGCCGATCTGCTGCAATAGCAGATAGGGGCTGCAAAATCTGGTGACAGAGCCTCTTTAAGGCCCTTTTACACCGAAACATCGTTGATCGGCGCTCATTTGCTTCGGTCACACGGAGCTATGGATGGGGCAGAGGGCTCGTTACTCCGATCACTCGTCCTCACACATTATCATCATGTCGGCAGCGCGTCTCCTGTTTACCCACCAAGAGGAGCTGCCGACAACCAGAATATTTCACGTTTTTAAAACGATACGATCAGCTGATGATTGAATGTTTGCTCGTTCACCTGCTGACCGTTCCCCTGTTTACACCGGGTAATTATCGGCAACGAGCGTTACATGAACATTGTCTGCCCGATAATCGCCCAGTGTAAAACCCCCTTTAGTTAAACCTATGACGCCCTCAACCCGCCACCCCTGTTGAATGGGTATCGTATAAATCTCTGCAGCGTCACATCATTTCCTGGCCCGTCACTCGATGATCAGCTGATTATTGGGGTTGTTTTGAGGAGGGTTTAGACAGCCCCTTTAAGCAAATCTCCGGGCACTCATGTAGTTTATAATCATTCTGTATATAATGAAAAAACTCTCTCCATGCACTGACTTCCTGCTCAGCTTGCGCTTATACCTAGCAGCCAATGTGTGCAAGCAGAGCTGCAGTGTAAAGCATCGGAGAATTGCAATATCCTAAGCCTTTCATGAGATTTCAGACCACCTCAGACGCCAATAGACAATGCAGCTAAGCTGGAGTCATTGATTGTAGCTGTGACCCAATGGAGCAGAATCCTGTATACGGCCAATACTCAGGGCAATGGGGGGGGGGGGATAAATATACAGAGTGGAGATTTTGCTGAATTAATGCAAATGGTAACAAAACTCCATAACTGACCAGCAAAGAGAGATCACCCCAAGATCAGCTGAGCTGGGACAAGGCATTACCACCCCCCCCCCCCAAAAGCTGCAGCACTTCTATAGAATAAAGCACGGTTATCTCTCGATGGTATCAGCCATGTTGCCCACATTACATATAAGTGGTTTTAGAGATAAAATCGGAGTTTCTTATTGTGTAAACACTTGTAAGGGACAAACAGCGGCGATGGTTTGTGCGGTGTTATATTTCGTGATTTGGGATCAGCGCTGAAAGATGCTCGAAAACATTGAGTTATAAGGAAAACTCTAAGGGTATGTTCACACGACCTCTTTTCAGGCGTAATGGAGTTCTGACTTACCGATAACTCCCGGCTTCTTCTTCCAGTCTGACCTCCCGGGATGACAATTCAGTCCAAGTGACAGCTCCAGCCAATCACAGGCCAAGCACAGGCTGCAGCGGTCACATGGACTGCGGCGTCATCCAGGGAGGTGGGGCCCGATGTCAAGAGAGGTGCGTCACCAAGGACGCGTCACCAAGGCAACGGCCGGGAGGGAAGTTCTCGGTAAGTACGAACTTTTTTTTTTTTTTTAACAGGTTTCTCGATGTTGTGTTCGGCATTCACTGTCGAGGGTGCTGAAAGAGTTACTGCCGATCAGTTAGCTCTTTCAGCACCTTGGACAGTGACGGCCGTCGACTAGCCTCATCTCTATGATGGCGGCTGCGCGAAAATCACACAGCCGCGCATCATACACGGATGACACACGGAGCTGTCAAGTGGTTTTTGCGCGCGCAAAACGCCGCGTTTTTTGCGCGCGCAAAAACGCAACGTTCGTCTGAATCTGCCCTAATAGTGGCAGGCACTTGTGGGGTAATAGTGGCAGGCACTTGTGGGGGTAATAGTGGCAGGCACTGGTGGGGTAATAGTGGCAGGCACTTGTGGGGGTAATAGTGGCAGGCACTTGTGGGGGTAATAGTGGCAGGCACTTGTGGGGTAATAGTGGCAGGCACTTGTGGGGGTAATAGTGGCAGGCACTTGTGGGGGTAATAGTGGCAGGCACTTGTGGGGTAATAGTGGCAGGCACTTGTGGGGGTAATAGTGGCAGGCACTTGTGGGGGTAATAGTGGCAGGCACTGGTGGGGTAATAGTGGCAGGCACTTGTGGGGGTAATAGTGGCAGGCACTTGTGGGGGTAATAGTGGCAGGCACTTGTGGGGTAATAGTGGCAGGCACTTGTGGGGTAATAGTGGCAGGCACTTGTGGGGGTAATAGTGGCAGGCACTTGTGGGGGTAATAGTGGCAGGCACTTGTGGGGGTAATAGTGGCAGGCACTTGTGGGGTAATAGTGGCAGGCACTTGTTGGTATAATAGTGGCAGGCACTTGTGGGGGTAATAGTGGCAGGCACTTGTGGGGGTACTAGTGGCAGGCACTTGTGGGGGTAATAGTGGCAGGCACTTGTGGGGGTAATAGTGGCAGGCACTTGTGGGGGTAATAGTGGCAGGCACCTGTAGGGGTAATAGTGGCAGGCACTTGTGGGGGTAATAGTGGCAGGCACTTGGGGTAATAGTGGCAGGCTCTTGTGGTGGTGGTAATAGTGGCAGGCACTTGTGGGGGTAATAGTGGCAGCCACTTGTGGGGGTAATAGTGGCAGCCACTTGTGGGGGTAATAGTGGCAGGCACTTGTGGTGGTAATAGTGGCAGGCACTTGTGGTGGTAATAGTGGCAGGCTCTTGTGGTGGTAATAGTGGCAGGCTCTTGTGGTGGTAATAGTGGCAGGCACTTGTGGGGGTAATAGTGGCAGGCTCTTGTGGTGGTAATAGTGGCAGGCACTTGTGGGGGTAATAGTGGCAGGCTCTTGTGGGGGTAATAGTGGCAGGCTCTTGTGGGGTAATAGTGGCAGGCACTTGTGGGGGTAATAGTGGCAGGCTCTTGTGGGGTAATAGTGGCAGGCACTTGTGGGGGTAATAGTGGCAGGCTCTTGTGGGGGTAATAGTGGCAGGCACTTGTGGGGGTAATATTGGCAGGCACTTGTGGGGGTAATAGTGGCAGGCACTTGTGGGGTAATAGTGGCAGGCACTTGGGGTAATAGTGGCAGGCACTTGTGGTGGTAATAGTGGCAGGCACTTGTGGGGTAATAGTGGCAGGCACTTGTGGGGTAATAGTGGCAGGCACTTGTGGTGGTAATAGTGGCAGGCACTTGTGGGGTAATAGTGGCAGGCACTTGTGGTGTCTCCGGCAGGTGCTTTTGGATATAACTGTGGTAAGTACTATGGGGGTATCTGTGGCAGGAACACTTTCTATGACTTAGGCCTTATTAACACAAACGTTTCCGTTTTGCGTCCCCGAAAAACACGTTTGCTATGCGTTGCAGTTCCGTGTGGCATCAGTTGGTGATGTCACTGTTGGTGCACATTTTCTTTCTTTTTTTTTACTTCATTTCTTATGAACTTGTGCGTGAATTACGGACAACACACGGATGTTCGCGTGCTTTCTGTAATTATCACGCACCCATTCACTTCAATGGGTGCATAATGCCCTAAAAACGCACAAGATTAGGAAATGCAGTGAGTTTCACGCAACGGAAACACGGACACACGCGGCGTGAAAAACACTGCATGGCTGAATGGCCCGTTGATTTCCATAGGTCCGTGTGAATTAGGCCTTATTCTTCAGAATTTTGGGACCAGTGAAGAAAGGACCAATTGAAAAGTTTGGCGTAAATATATTTTTGTTTCACAAAGGTATGACACTGGGTATCTTTGGGATTTTCGAATGCTGGAGTGTACGGTTACCCATATATATATATATACACTGGCAGTTTTGTTGTATTATGGAAAAGGAAGGAGCAGATTGAAAAGAACATATGGAGGCGTCAAGAAATGGTGGAACACCTGGCAAAGCATCCAATCAGCTCTCATCTTCTAAACTGCCCTGGAAAATAAGATGGAATCTGATTGGTTCTGTTGGCGACCCCGTTTTTATACATGAGACTTATGCAAAATTAAAGAATCTTTCACACGATAAACTTTTCTTTCTTTGCATTCACGTCTTATATGATTAGATATTTGTATGGTATGTGGAACTTTTTATGATTTTTTGGTAGAATTAGGCACTGTAAACTATGGGCAAAAAGGGAGGGAGGTGTGAAATACGGCCGCATTACTGTACCCTGACATGGGCATACACAGAGCAAAGGGGGCCAAAAATGGGCTATCCCCTCCTCTACTATTCCCTGTCTATCTGAGGACCAGAGGGCTCGGTGCTCGGCCTCCTTTCTTCTCACCGATACTGCGACCCTGGTTGCCCTTCCCATGTTGGCTAAGGTCACAGTAAGGGCGAGCTCTGTACAGGATCACATTGCCCATGAAGTAGAGGGGTATGACCGTCCTCCGCTGGGGCCCCCTCAGTCACTGTACGGGCTGCCTTAATTGCACATTGGGCCCCTGGGACATTGAATGACAGATTGAGATTGATATGTGTCATATCCGTTACCTTGTGATGTTTCTGACTTCTTGTTGGTGAATTATCAATTATTGGATGTTCTGTCACTGTTAATATTACATTGGAACGTATTCAATAATAATAATAACGTTCCATCCTTATTGTGAAATCTTCTCCGTCACCTCCGCGCCTCCAGGTTCAAGTGTCCAAAATTAGATACAAGGCTATGTGTGATAGATTTAGTTGTATGTGTGATATATTTAGTTATGTGTGATAGATTTAGTTGTATGTGTGATATATTTAGTTGTGTGTGTGATATATTTAGTTGTGTGTGTGATATATTTAGTTGTGTGTGTGATATATTTAGTTGTATGTGTGATATATTTAGTTGTATGTGTGATATATTTAGTTGTATGTGTGATATATTTAGTTGCGTGTGTGATATATTTAGTTGTGTGTGTGATATATTTAGTTGTATGTGTGATATATTTAGTTGTATGTGTGATATATTTAGTTGTATGTGTGATATATTTAGTTGTATGTGTGATATATTTAGTTGCGTGTGTGATATATTTAGTTGTGTGTGTGATATATTTAGTTGTATGTGTGATATATTTAGTTGTATGTGTGATATATTTAGTTGTATGTGTGATATATTTAGTTATATGTGTGATATATTTAGTTATGTGTGATATATTTAGTTGTATGTGTGATATATTTAGTTGTGTGTGTGTGATATATTTAGTTGTGTGTGTGATATATTTAGTTGTGTGTGTGATATATTTAGTTGTGTGTGTGATATATTTCGTTATGTGTGTGATATATTTAGTTATGTGTGATATATTTAGTCATATGTGTGATATATTTAGTTGTATGTGTGATATATTTAGTTGTATGTGTGATATATTTAGTTGTATGTGTGATATATTTAGTTGTATGTGTGATATATTTAGTTGTGTGTGTGATATATTTAGTCATATGTGTGATATATTTAGTTGTATGTGTGATATATTTAGTTGTATGTGTGATATATTTAGTTGTGTGTGTGATATATTTAGTTGTGTGTGTGATATATTTAGTTGTATGTGTGATATATTTAGTTGTATGTGTGATATATTTAGTTGTATGTGTGATATATTTAGTTGTATGTGTGATATATTTAGTTGTGTGTGTGATATATTTAGTTGTATGTGTGATATATTTAGTTATGTGTGATATATTTAGTTGTGTGTGTGATATATTTAGTTATATGTGTGATATATTTAGTTGTATGTGTGATATATTTAGTTGTATGTGTGATATATTTAGTTGTATGTGTGATATATTTAGTTGTGTGTGTGATATATTTAGTTGTATGTGTGATATATTTAGTTATGTGTGTGATATATTTAGTTGTATGTGATATATTTAGTTGTGTGTGTGATATATTTAGTTGTATGTGTGATATATTTAGTTATGTGTGTGATATATTTAGTTGTATGTGATATATTTAGTTGTATGTGTGATATATTTAGTTGTATGTGTGATATATTTAGTTGTATGTGTGATATATTTAGTTGTGTGTGTGATATATTTAGTTGTGTGTGTGATATATTTAGTTGTATGTGTGATATATTTAGTTATGTGTGATATATTTAGTTGTGTGTGTGATATATTTAGTTGTGTGTGTGATATATTTAGTTGTGTGTGTGATATATTTAGTTGTGTGTGTGATATATTTAGTTGTGTGTGTGATATATTTAGTTGTATGTGTGATATATTTAGTTGTGTGTGTGATATATTTAGTTGTATGTGTGATATATTTAGTTGTGTGTGTGATATATTTAGTTGTATGTGTGATATATTTAGTTGTATGTGTGATATATTTAGTTGTGTGTGTGATATATTTAGTTGTATGTGTGATATATTTAGTTGTATGACTTTGTTCTGCACTCTGCCACCGCTGCATTGTGTGGTTCCAAATCACCCTCCACATCAATGTCCACATTTCCATTAGTCCCACCACCTAGTATGTGGATATTGATGATGATGGTGATTTACACCCACACAATGTCCCTATAATATAATTCAACTACCAAAACTCAGGACAGGAAGTATTGTCATAGGGACATTGAAGTTGTAACTAGGGCCGGCCTTAGGGGTGTGCGGTCTCTATAGAAGGGGCCTCCGATGCCTTGGTGACCGAGTGTCTAGTTTTTATCACTATTGGATTATCTAGCGCTGCTATTATGTGGCTTCGTGTCTGGAGCTGTTATTTGGTCACTGTATGGGGATATTATTGAGCACTCTATGGCGGTATTTACCTTAGGCATTGTATTTTTGAAGTGTCTGGTTGCGGCACTGTATAGCATTGCTCTTTAGACAGCTGTGTGGCATTATTTGGGCACCATACTGTATGGAATGGTTATTTACACAATGTATGGCAGTACAACATGGGGGTGAGGGGCAGAGGGTACAGGATAGGGCACCATCCAATGTAAGGCTGACCCTTCACTGGACAGTCGACCTTCCTAAAAAAAACTCTGTAATTGTGGACCACAATACGGTCCGCAATTACGGACCCGTCCGGTTCTATTGGCCGCGGACACCTTTCTATATGGTTACGGATAGGTGTCCGTGCGGTAGAACCGTGCCGGGAATTATGGAGCATGTCCTACTTTTCGGATTTTATGGGCCGCGCTGCCGCACTTTGTATGGGAGCACGGCACGAAAATGCGGCCCACGTTTCGGCCGTGCCCACAATGGCGGGCCGTGATTATGGGCACGGCCGTGTGCATGAGGACTGGTTGATTATTGAGTGTTTCCGAGTTATGAGCAGAAGATTTCAGGCAGAACTTGTTGTTTTTTATGCAGTTATGACAATTTTTCTTTTTATTACCGTTTCCCTGTAAATACCGGCGGGTGAGATGAGGTCACGTGGAACGTCCGCTGATTGGTCCCGGCGCAGGGGACACGGAGCAGACTTGTCATTATCGTCTGTTATTTCCTAGATTCGGTATTTCTCAATCTGCGCCGCGTTCCATCGGAGGGTAAATGAGTGCGTAGATTTAACCCTTATTACTGGAAAGTCAGATGAGAAGAATCCCGCGGCCTCTTCTCCCCCGCAATCTCTCGGTCTATAAATAGAGACGCTGCTTCCCTTTCTTGCGATTCGTCTTCTCGCTGCCGAGCGCAATATTCAGACCGTTCCTTCTCCGTCTCCTGTTTTCTGCTGAAATTCGCCGTCATAAGTGTTTTTAACCTTTAAGAATTTGCCGTTTTCGCCTCGTGATGATTTTCCTGCTGACAGGATATTATCCGACCCCCCACAGAGCCGATCACTCAACAACAATAACTTTATTAACAACATTATTTTAAATGATTTAACATAGAATTGAATTTTTTTATATTTTTTATTATTATCTTGTGCAATAAGTGGCCGCCACATGAGATGGAGGGGCAATGATGAGATGGAGGGGCAATGATGAGATGGAGGGGCAATGATGAGATGGAGGGGCAATGATGAGATGGAGGGGCAATGATGAGATGGAGGGGCAATGATGAGATGGAGGGGCAATGATGAGATGGAGGGGCAATGATGAGATGGAGGAGCAATGATGAGATGGAGGGGCAATGATGAGATGGAGGGGCAATGATGAGATGGAGGGGCAATGATGAGATGGAGGGGCAATGATGAGATGGAGGGGCAATGATGAGATGGAGGGGCAATGATGAGATGGAGGGGCAATGATGAGATGGAGGGGCAATGATGAGATGGAGGGGCAATGATGAGATGGAGGGGCAATGATGAGATGGAGGAGCAATGATGAGATGGAGGGGCAATGATGAGATGGAGGGGCAATGATGAGATGGAGGGGCAATGATGAGATGCCCACCGTGCAGCAGTTTTATGTCTGTTAGCCCCATTTTCATATACTGGTGCCGTGTGATACTGCCCAATGTATCTAAGCCTATCATGTGTGATACTGTCTCTGAGCTGATGTATCTAAGCTTATCATGTGTGATACTGTCTCTGAGCTGATGTATCTAAGCTTATCATGTGTGATACTGTCTCTGAGCTGATGTATCTAAGCTTATCATGTGTGATACTGTCTCTGAGCTGATGTATCTAAGCTTATCATGTGTGATACTGTCTCTGAGCTGATGTATCTAAGCTTATCATGTGTGATACTGTCTCTGAGCTGATGTATCTAAGCTTATCATGTGTGATACTATCTCTGAGCCATGTATCTAATCCTATCATGTGTGATACTGTCTGCTGGGCCCTATATCTAATCCTATCATGTGTGATACTGTCTGCTGAACCACTGTATCTAATCCTATCATGTGTGATACTGTCTGCTGAGCTGTGTATCTAATCCTATCATGTGTGATACTGGCTGCTGAGCCGCTGTATCTAATCCTATCATGTGTGATACTGTCTGCTGAGTTACTGTATCTAATCCTATCATGTGTGATACTGTCTTCTGAGCCGCTGTATCTAATCCTATCATGTGTGATACTGTCTGCTGAAATGTGTATCTAATCCTATCATGTGTGATACTGTCTTCTGAGCTGTGTATCTATTCCTATCATGTGTGATACTGTCTGCTGAGCTGTGTATCTAATCCTATCATGTGTGATACTGTCTGCTGAGCTACTGTATCTAATCCTATCATGTGTGATACTGTCTGCTGAGCTGTGTATCTAATCCTATCATGTGTGATACTGTCTGCTGAGCTGTGTATCTAATCCTATCATGTGTGATACTATCTCTGAGCCATGTATCTAATCCTATCATGTGTGATACTGTCTGCTGGGCCCTATATCTAATCCTATCATGTGTGATACTGTCTGCTGAACCACTGTATCTAATCCTATCATGTGTGATACTGTCTGCTGAGCTGTGTATCTAATCCTATCATGTGTGATACTGGCTGCTGAGCCGCTGTATCTAATCCTATCATGTGTGATACTGTCTGCTGAGTTACTGTATCTAATCCTATCATGTGTGATACTGTCTTCTGAGCCGCTGTATCTAATCCTATCATGTGTGATACTGTCTGCTGAAATGTGTATCTAATCCTATCATGTGTGATACTGTCTTCTGAGCTGTGTATCTATTCCTATCATGTGTGATACTGTCTGCTGAGCTGTGTATCTAATCCTATCATGTGTGATACTGTCTGCTGAGCTACTGTATCTAATCCTATCATGTGTGATACTGTCTGCTGAGCTGTGTATCTAATCCTATCATGTGTGATACTGTCTGCTGAGCTGTGTATCTAATCCTATCATGTGTGATACTGCCTGCTGAGCCACTGTATCTAATCCTATCATGTGTGATACTGTCTGCTGAGCTGTGTATCTAATCCTATCATGTGTGATACTGTCTGCTGAGCTGCTGTATCTAATCCTATCATGTGTGATATTGTCTGCTGAGCTGCTGTATCTAATCCTATCATGTGTGATACTGTCTGCTGAGCTGCTGTATCCAATCCTATCATGTGTGATACTGTCTGCTAAGCTGCTGTATCTAAGCCTATCATGTGTGATAATGTCTGCTGGGTTGGTGTATCTAAGCCTATCGTATGTGATACAGATAGCACTACATACCCCATCAAGCAAAAGTTGCTGAATTTCTTTATAACATAATTTCAGACTCAGAGACTTGTCACCCAGCTTTCCTATAGTTCTGAATGGCAAAGCTTCCTATGTATGCAGTGATTGGACATCGGGGGACGGATCACTGCACATCTAGGCAGATTTCCCATTCAGGACTCAAGGAAAGCTGGGTGGCAAGTCAAGCAGGAGCTGTAAAGGCAGCCATTGTGGTAGTGAGTGGTCACCCAGCTTTCCCAGAAGCAGATATACGTTATAAACAGTAAGGCTGCAGTCACACACGGAAGATTTTGTTGCAGAAATTTTTGTGACTGAAAATCAGTTCAATTCATCTGAATGACCTGCAGAAATGCCGGCACCTGCAGCGGAAACAATTCACATGAGTGGAGCGGATTGTAAGTCGTAGATATTTCTGCCGTGTGTGACCGCAGCCTGAGAGTTACGCTGCGGATCCGGAGACGGAGCGGCTGCCGCCATATTGCCTCATGTTACCTGTTAATCTGTCTAGAAACGCTGCAGAGACCTCACCCCAGATCCACTAATGCACATAAGAGGCGCGTGGGCGCTTTACATCGCTATTACATGAGGCACCGCAGTTTGGCGTGGATTAGGCGTGAATACGTTTATTATGATGGATAACGCCTGAACTTCTCCCTTGTAGAAATGATGGAGCCCGGCCCTCCTTGTATTGTCAGGCACCTCGCAGGCTCACCCGCGCTGAGTGGGCACGACACAACCTAACCGCGTGTGCACCATGCACACCTCCTAAATAGTAACCCCTTCACCATCGGGGCGCGCGTTGGATACAGTAATTTACCATTAAGGAGCCCTGTGGGAATAGGAGCCCAACAAGAAACAAAGAACACATGATGGGATTAGATACACAGCTCAGCAGACAGTATCACACATGATAGGATTAGATACACAGCTCAGCAGACAGTATCACACATGATAGGATTAGATACACAGCTCAGCAGACAGTATCACACATGATAGGAATAGATACAGCAGCTCAGCAAACAGTATCACACATGATGGGATTAGATACAGCAGCTCAGCAAACAGTATCACACATGATGGGATTAGATACAATGGCTCAGCAGACAGTATCACACATGATAGGATTAGATACAGCGGCTCAGCAGACAGTATCACACATGATAGGATTAGATACACTGCTCAGCAGACAGTATCACACATGATAGGATTAGATACAGTGGCTCAGCAGACAGTATCACACATGATGGGATTAGATACATTGGCTCAGCAGACAGTATCACACATGATAGGATTAGATACAGCAGCTCAGCAGACAGTATCACACATGATAGGATTAGATACAGCGGCACAGCAGACAGTATCACACATGATAGGATTAGATACAGCGGCTCAGCAGACAGTATCACACATGATAGGATTAGATACACTGCTCAGCAGACAGTATCACACATGATAGGATTAGATACAGTGGCTCAGCAGACAGTATCACACATGATGGGATTAGATACATTGGCTCAGCAGACAGTATCACACATGATAGGATTAGATACAGCGGCTCAGCAGACAGTATCACACATGATAGGATTAGATACAGCGGCTCAGCAGACAGTATTACACATGATAGGATTAGATACACTGCTCAGCAGACAGTATCACACATGATAGGATTTGATACAGTGGCTCAGCAGACAGTATCACACATGATAGGATTAGATACACAGCTCAGCAGACAGTATCACACATGATAGGATTAGATACAGCAGCTCAGCAGACAGTATCACACATGATAGAATTAGATACACAGCTCAGCAGACAGTATCACACATGATAGGATTAGATACACAGCTCAGCAGACAGTATCACACATGATAGGATTAGATACAGCGGCTCAGCAGACAGTATCACACATGACAGGATTAGATACAGCGGCTCAGCAGACAGTATCACACATGATAGGATTAGATACAGCGGCTCAGCACACAATATCACACATGATAGGATTCGATACACGGCTCAGCAGACAGTATCACACATGATAGGATTAGATACACAGCTCAGCAGACAGTATCACACATGATAGGATTAGATACAGCGGCTCAGCACACAATATCACACATGATAGGATTCGATACACGGCTCAGCAGACAGTATCACACATGATAGGATTAGATACACAGCTCAGCAAACAGTATCACACATGATGGGATTAGATACAGCGGCTCAGCAGACAGTATCACACATGATAGGATTAGATACAGCGGCTCAGCAGACAGTATCACACATGATAGGATTAGATACACTGCTCAGCAGACAGTATCACACATGATAGGATTAGATACAGTGGCTCAGCAGACAGTATCACACATGATGGGATTAGATACATTGGCTCAGCAGACAGTATCACACATGATAGGATTAGATACAGCAGCTCAGCAGACAGTATCACACATGATAGGATTAGATACAGCGGCACAGCAGACAGTATCACACATGATAGGATTAGATACAGCGGCTCAGCAGACAGTATCACACATGATAGGATTAGATACAGCGGCTCAGCAGACAGTATTACACATGATAGGATTAGATACACTGCTCAGCAGACAGTATCACACATGATAGGATTTGATACAGTGGCTCAGCAGACAGTATCACACATGATAGGATTAGATACACAGCTCAGCAGACAGTATCACACATGATAGGATTAGATACAGCAGCTCAGCAGACAGTATCACACATGATAGAATTAGATACACAGCTCAGCAGACAGTATCACACATGATAGGATTAGATACACAGCTCAGCAGACAGTATCACACATGATAGGATTAGATACAGCGGCTCAGCAGACAGTATCACACATGACAGGATTAGATACAGCGGCTCAGCAGACAGTATCACACATGATAGGATTAGATACAGCGGCTCAGCACACAATATCACACATGATAGGATTCGATACACGGCTCAGCAGACAGTATCACACATGATAGGATTAGATACACAGCTCAGCAGACAGTATCACACATGATAGGATTAGATACACAGCTCAGCAGACAGTATCACACATGATAGGATTAGATACAGCAGCTCAGCAGACAGTATCACACATGATAGGATTAGATACAACAGCTCAGGAGACAGTATCACACATGATAGGATTAGATACACAGATTCTGCAGACAGTATCACTCTTGATAGGATTAGATACATAGGCTCAGTACACAGTATCACACATGATAGGATTAGATACACAGCTCAGCAGACAGTATCACACAGGATAGGATTAGATACACAGATTCAGCAGACAGTATCACTCTTGATAGGATTAGATACATAGGCTCGGCACACAGTATCACACATGATAGGATTAGATACACAGCTCAGAAGACAGTAT
This sequence comes from Rhinoderma darwinii, assembly GCF_050947455.1. Taxonomy (NCBI): domain Eukaryota; kingdom Metazoa; phylum Chordata; class Amphibia; order Anura; family Rhinodermatidae; genus Rhinoderma; species Rhinoderma darwinii. The sequence continues at coordinate 401,732,960 of NC_134690.1, forward strand.
CACACAGGATAGTATTAGATACACAGCTCAGCAGACTGTATCACACATGATAGGATTAGATACACAGCTCAGCAGACAGTATCACACATGATAGGATTAGATACACAGCTCAGCAGACAGTATCACACATGATAGGATTAGATACACAAATTCAGCAGACAGTATCACGCTTGATAGGCTTAGATACATAGGCTCAGCACACAGTATCACACAGGATAGGATTAGATACACAGCTCAGCAGACAGTATCACACCGGATAGGATTAGATACACAGCTCAGCAGACAGTATCACACCGGATAGGATTAGATACACAGCTCAGCAGACAGTATCACACATGATAGGCTTAGATACATAGGCTCAGCAGACAGTATCACACATGATAGGATTAGATACATGGCTCAGCAGACAGTATCACACATGATAGGATTAGATACATGGCTCAGCAGACAGTATCACACATGATAGGCTTAGATACACGGCTCAGCAGACAGTATCACACATGATAGGATTAGATACACAGATTCAGCAGACAGTATCACTCTTGATAGGCTTGGATACAGTGGCTCAGCAGGCAGTATCACACATGATAGGATTAGATACACTGCTCAGCAGACAGTATCACACATGATAGGATTAGATACAGTGGCTCAGCAGACAGTATCACACATGATGGGATTAGATACATTGGCTCAGCAGACAGTATCACACATGATAGGATTAGATACAGCGGCTCAGCAGACAGTATCACACATGATAGGATTAGATACAGCGGCTCAGCAGACAGTATTACACATGATAGGATTAGATACACTGCTCAGCAGACAGTATCACACATGATAGGATTTGATACAGTGGCTCAGCAGACAGTATCACACATGATAGGATTAGATACACAGCTCAGCAGACAGTATCACACATGATAGGATTAGATACAGCAGCTCAGCAGACAGTATCACACATGATAGAATTAGATACACAGCTCAGCAGACAGTATCACACATGATAGGATTAGATACACAGCTCAGCAGACAGTATCACACATGATAGGATTAGATACAGCGGCTCAGCAGACAGTATCACACATGACAGGATTAGATACAGCGGCTCAGCAGACAGTATCACACATGATAGGATTCGATACACGGCTCAGCAGACAGTATCACACATGATAGGATTAGATACAGCGGCTCAGCAGACAGTATCACACATGATAGGATTAGATACAGCGGCTCAGCAGACAGTATTACACATGATAGGATTAGATACACTGCTCAGCAGACAGTATCACACATGATAGGATTTGATACAGTGGCTCAGCAGACAGTATCACACATGATAGGATTAGATACACAGCTCAGCAGACAGTATCACACATGATAGGATTAGATACAGCAGCTCAGCAGACAGTATCACACATGATAGAATTAGATACACAGCTCAGCAGACAGTATCACACATGATAGGATTAGATACACAGCTCAGCAGACAGTATCACACATGATAGGATTAGATACAGCGGCTCAGCAGACAGTATCACACATGACAGGATTAGATACAGCGGCTCAGCAGACAGTATCACACATGATAGGATTAGATACAGCGGCTCAGCACACAATATCACACATGATAGGATTCGATACACGGCTCAGCAGACAGTATCACACATGATAGGATTAGATACACAGCTCAGCAGACAGTATCACACATGATAGGATTAGATACAGCGGCTCAGCACACAATATCACACATGATAGGATTCGATACACGGCTCAGCAGACAGTATCACACATGATAGGATTAGATACACAGCTCAGCAAACAGTATCACACATGATGGGATTAGATACAGCGGCTCAGCAGACAGTATCACACATGATAGGATTAGATACAGCGGCTCAGCAGACAGTATCACACATGATAGGATTAGATACACTGCTCAGCAGACAGTATCACACATGATAGGATTAGATACAGTGGCTCAGCAGACAGTATCACACATGATGGGATTAGATACATTGGCTCAGCAGACAGTATCACACATGATAGGATTAGATACAGCAGCTCAGCAGACAGTATCACACATGATAGGATTAGATACAGCGGCACAGCAGACAGTATCACACATGATAGGATTAGATACAGCGGCTCAGCAGACAGTATCACACATGATAGGATTAGATACAGCGGCTCAGCAGACAGTATTACACATGATAGGATTAGATACACTGCTCAGCAGACAGTATCACACATGATAGGATTTGATACAGTGGCTCAGCAGACAGTATCACACATGATAGGATTAGATACACAGCTCAGCAGACAGTATCACACATGATAGGATTAGATACAGCAGCTCAGCAGACAGTATCACACATGATAGAATTAGATACACAGCTCAGCAGACAGTATCACACATGATAGGATTAGATACACAGCTCAGCAGACAGTATCACACATGATAGGATTAGATACAGCGGCTCAGCAGACAGTATCACACATGACAGGATTAGATACAGCGGCTCAGCAGACAGTATCACACATGATAGGATTAGATACAGCGGCTCAGCACACAATATCACACATGATAGGATTCGATACACGGCTCAGCAGACAGTATCACACATGATAGGATTAGATACACAGCTCAGCAGACAGTATCACACATGATAGGATTAGATACACAGCTCAGCAGACAGTATCACACATGATAGGATTAGATACAGCAGCTCAGCAGACAGTATCACACATGATAGGATTAGATACAACAGCTCAGGAGACAGTATCACACATGATAGGATTAGATACACAGATTCTGCAGACAGTATCACTCTTGATAGGATTAGATACATAGGCTCAGTACACAGTATCACACATGATAGGATTAGATACACAGCTCAGCAGACAGTATCACACAGGATAGGATTAGATACACAGATTCAGCAGACAGTATCACTCTTGATAGGATTAGATACATAGGCTCGGCACACAGTATCACACATGATAGGATTAGATACACAGCTCAGAAGACAGTATCACACAGGATAGTATTAGATACACAGCTCAGCAGACTGTATCACACATGATAGGATTAGATACACAGCTCAGCAGACAGTATCACACATGATAGGATTAGATACACAGCTCAGCAGACAGTATCACACATGATAGGATTAGATACACAAATTCAGCAGACAGTATCACGCTTGATAGGCTTAGATACATAGGCTCAGCACACAGTATCACACAGGATAGGATTAGATACACAGCTCAGCAGACAGTATCACACCGGATAGGATTAGATACACAGCTCAGCAGACAGTATCACACCGGATAGGATTAGATACACAGCTCAGCAGACAGTATCACACATGATAGGCTTAGATACATAGGCTCAGCAGACAGTATCACACATGATAGGATTAGATACATGGCTCAGCAGACAGTATCACACATGATAGGATTAGATACATGGCTCAGCAGACAGTATCACACATGATAGGCTTAGATACACGGCTCAGCAGACAGTATCACACATGATAGGATTAGATACACAGATTCAGCAGACAGTATCACTCTTGATAGGCTTGGATACAGTGGCTCAGCAGGCAGTATCACACATGATAGGATTAGATACACTTCTCAGCAGACAGTATCACACATGATAGGATTAGATACAGTGGCTCAGCAGACAGTATCACACATGATGGGATTAGATACATTGGCTCAGCAGACAGTATCACACATGATAGGATTAGATACAGCGGCTCAGCAGACAGTATCACACATGATAGGATTAGATACAGCGGCTCAGCAGACAGTATTACACATGATAGGATTAGATACACTGCTCAGCAGACAGTATCACACATGATAGGATTTGATACAGTGGCTCAGCAGACAGTATCACACATGATAGGATTAGATACACAGCTCAGCAGACAGTATCACACATGATAGGATTAGATACAGCAGCTCAGCAGACAGTATCACACATGATAGAATTAGATACACAGCTCAGCAGACAGTATCACACATGATAGGATTAGATACACAGCTCAGCAGACAGTATCACACATGATAGGATTAGATACAGCGGCTCAGCAGACAGTATCACACATGACAGGATTAGATACAGCGGCTCAGCAGACAGTATCACACATGATAGGATTCGATACACGGCTCAGCAGACAGTATCACACATGATAGGATTAGATACACAGCTCAGCAGACAGTATCACACATGATAGGATTAGATACACAGCTCAGCAGACAGTATCACACATGATAGGATTAGATACACAGCTCAGCAGACAGTATCACACATGATAGGATTAGATACAGCAGCTCAGCAGACAGTATCACACATGATAGGATTAGATACAACAGCTCAGGAGACAGTATCACACATGATAGGATTAGATACACAGATTCTGCAGACAGTATCACTCTTGATAGGATTAGATACATAGGCTCAGTACACAGTATCACACATGATAGGATTAGATACACAGCTCAGCAGACAGTATCACACAGGATAGGATTAGATACACAGATTCAGCAGACAGTATCACTCTTGATAGGATTAGATACATAGGCTCGGCACACAGTATCACACGTGATAGGATTAGATACACAGCTCAGAAGACAGTATCACACAGGATAGTATTAGATACACAGCTCAGCAGACTGTATCACACATGATAGGATTAGATACACAGCTCAGCAGACAGTATCACACATGATAGGATTAGATACACAGCTCAGCAGACAGTATCACACATGATAGGATTAGATACACAAATTCAGCAGACAGTATCACGCTTGATAGGCTTAGATACATAGGCTCAGCACACAGTATCACACAGGATAGGATTAGATACACAGCTCAGCAGACAGTATCACACCGGATAGGATTAGATACACAGCTCAGCAGACAGTATCACACCGGATAGGATTAGATACACAGCTCAGCAGACAGTATCACACATGATAGGCTTAGATACATAGGCTCAGCAGACAGTATCACACATGATAGGATTAGATACATGGCTCAGCAGACAGTATCACACATGATAGGATTAGATACATGGCTCAGCAGACAGTATCACACATGATAGGCTTAGATACACAGCTCAGCAGACAGTATCACACATGATAGGATTAGATACACAGATTCAGCAGACAGTATCACTCTTGATAGGCTTGGATACAGTGGCTCAGCAGGCAGTATCACACATAATAGGATTAGATACACAGATTCAGCAGACAGTATCAATCTTGATAGGCTTGGATACAGTGGCTCAGCAGACAGTATCACACATGATGGGCTTAGATACATAGGCTCAGCAGACAGTATCACACATGATAGGATTAGATACACAGCTCAGCAGACAGTATCACACATGATAGGATTAGATACACAGCTCAGCAGACAGTATCACACATGATAGGATTAGATACAGCGGCTCAGCAGACAGTATCACATATTTTAATACTGTAACGTCCAGTCACCAGAGATTATTTTGGGATTTATTGTATGAACATAAACTATATGGGGTTCAGCGGTAGTGGTCGCACCCGGGCTCTCGATCCTGGGGGGCTTCCAGCCCCTCAGCTACTTATGAAGGCACCGGGATTATAAATGTCACATTGTGGGGGCCCCTGTTACAGATTTTGGGGCCCTGGAGCTTCCCGTTTCGCCTGTAAGAAGTGATAAAAGTTTCAGCGTTTCCCTCCAATGTCTGAGATTCCATCTGAGGACAAGAAGCGTGATGATGTCTGGAGACGGAGGGCGCTGTACGAGGCGCAGCGCGGCATGTTGGCGGGCAGCCAGGAGGAAGCGGGAGCTCGGCAGCCAGTACATTGCGTCCTCGCATTTTGTGCCTGGTTTCACGTGAAGAACAGATTATTTCATACAAAACCTCCAATGCGTTTATTTTTATAGCGGGATTTGTTATTACTCTTTCGGCTTTTTAAAGGGTCTCAGAAGAAAATCTCACGAGAGCCGCTCGTCCTGGCGACCTCGGCTGCCCCCGCAGAACAGACGTTCAGCATTGAGCTGCGGAGTCTGAAGGAATGAACGGAATTCCAGACATTATAGAGGTTCAGAAATTCCATTTTGAGGCTACATTCACATGAGCGTGACCGACTTACGCGCGTATATATCTGTCCGCGTGCGTTGCGTTATTGCATCAGTGTGCACGTGTTTTTCACGCACCCGCAAAGCACTTCTTTGTTTTTTTCAATGGAGTTAATGCACAAATCAAAGCGTGAAAACGCACCAATATGGCCGGATTCACACGAGTGTTGCGCATCTCGGACGTAAAAAAACGTCAGTTTTTCACGTCCGAGTTGCATCCGTGCTCTGCGCTGCGGGACGCATTATCACGCATCCCCCATATGCAAGTTTGTGGCGGGATGCGTGAAGCGTTAAAAAAAAGGGCATGTCCTATTTGCTCACGAACCCGTCACACGATCCATTGAAACAATGACTGTGTGAACGGCCCCATTGAATTACATAGGGATTAGAAAAACCATGGCGGCTTTTTTCAAAAACAGCGCCACACTTGTCCGCAGGTTGTGTGTGGTATTGCTGCTCAGCCTTATTTATTTCAATGGAGCTGAGTTGGAATACCAGGCACAACCTGTGAACAGCTGTGGCGCTGTTTGTGGAAGAACGCAGCCATGTTTTTCTATTTCTAATTCTGAGAAACCCCTTTAACCTCTTCACTGCCCCAGACCAACCGGATTATTAACACTTACCCCATTTACTACCAGGATTATTACCATTAACACATTTATCAGCATAGCCCACCAAGGATTTTAGCATTAACCTCTTCAACACCGTAGACCACCAGGATTATTCCCATTAACACCTTCACCAACCTGGACCACCAGGGATATTACCATTGACCCTATTTCTACTCTAGACCACCAGGGATGAGGCACTTACATGGACATCTGAGACCGAGACACATATGGGGCATCTGAGGCCGAGGGATGGGTACATTGGAGGCTTTTATGGGGGCATCTAAGGTTGAGGCACTTATGGAGGCCTTAGAGGTAATTATGGGGGAATCTGAGGCACTTGGGGCATCTAAGGCATGGGTGAGGCTGAGGCATGGGGATTTTGGAAGCGAAGGCTTTTTTGGGGGGCATCTGAGTTTGGGGCACTTATGGGCACATCTGAGGTCCTTATGGGGTAATCGGAGGCTTTTATGGGCACATCTGTGGCAGTTATGGGGTAATCTCAGTCTGAGGCACTTATGGGCACATCTGAGGCTGATGTTTTTATGGGACATGTGAGGTTTAGATACTTCTGAGGATATTGGAGGCTGAGATATTTATAGGGACATCTAAAGCTTAGGCATCTAGGGGGACACCTGTGACTGGCACACCGGGACCTGGGGGCGCTTGTACCTATATCCCATTTTCAAACATGGCAGCGCTGCGGTCACACTACATTTGGTCTTGATGAATGAGATAAACGTGTAGAAACGTGAGGATTATTGCTCTATCACATACATGACATACCTCCCGCATAGTTCGTATAGCAGAGCTGTGACTCGCGGTGCCCTCCACCCACTCCTCATACCTGTGGCCTATACACCGGATGCATTTCCTCTGAATACGTTCATTAAAATTCTGCCTGATGATTGGATGAACAGGATAAACTGGACACTGATACTGCACCAGGTGGAGGAGTAAAGCTGGGAACGTGGGACGAGGAGCCCTTTACATTGCAGAGTCTTCCATTGTTACTGGCCGTGCAGTCCTCACGTGTCATCACTACAGACATCACTTTGGAATATCTTCTTTTGTTTCAAAAACAATTGTTAATTGTAAAATCTGCTGATCTGTTCCTGGGAAAGCTGGGTTGCAAAAAAATATAGCCGCCAGTACAGCTCCCACAGAGGTGTCATTCACCTGAGACAAGGACTTGTCAGTCTGTGAGGCGTACCCCAGTTGTTAGTGAGTAGTCCCCCAGTTATTAGTGAGTAGTCCCCCAGTTATTAGTGAGTAGTCCCCCAGTTATTAGTGAGTAGTCCTCCAGTTATTAGTGAGTAGTCCTCCAGCTGTTAGTGAGTAGTCCCCCAGTTATTAGTGAGTAGTCCCCCAGTTATTAGTGAGTAGTCCTCCAGTTATTAGTGAGTAGTCCTCCAGTTATTAGTGAGTAGTCCTCCAGTTATTAGTGAGTAGTCCCCCAGTTAATAGTGAGTAGTCCTCCAGTTAATAGTGAGTAGTCCCCCAGTTATTAGTGAGTAGTCCCCCAGTTATTAGTGAGTAGCCCTCCAGTTATTAGTGAGTAGACCTCCAGTTATTAGTGAGTAGTCCTCCAGTTATTAGTGAGTAGTCCTCCAGTTATTAGTGAGTAGCCCTCCAGTTATTAGTGAGTAGCCCTCCAGTTATTAGTGAGTAGTCCTCCAGTTATTAGTGAGTAGTCCCCCAGTTAATAGTGAGTAGTCCCCCAGTTATTAGTGAGTAGTCCCCCAGTTATTAGTGAGTAGCCCTCCAGTTATTAGTGAGTAGACCTCCAGTTATTAGTGAGTAGTCCTCCAGTTATTAGTGAGTAGTCCTCCAGTTATTAGTGAGTAGCCCTCCAGTTATTAGTGAGTAGCCCTCCAGTTATTAGTGAGTAGTCCTCCAGTTATTAGTGAGTAGTCCTCCAGTTATTAGTGAGTAGTCCCCCAGTTAATAGTGAGTAGTCCTCCAGTTATTAGTGAGTAGTCCCCCAGTTATTAGTGAGTAGTCCCCCAGTTATTAGTGAGTAGTCCCCCAGTTATTAGTGAGTAGTCCCCCAGTTATTAGTGAGTAGTCCTCCAGTTATTAGTGAGTAGTCCTCCAGTTATTAGTGAGTAGTCCCCCAGTTAATAGTGAGTAGTCCTCCAGTTATTAGTGAGTAGTCCCCCAGTTAATAGTGAGTAGTCCCCCAGTTGTTAGTGAGTAGTCCTCCAGTTATTAGTGAGTAGTCCTCCAGCTGTTAGTGAGTAGTCTCCCAGTTAATAGTGAGTAGTCCTCCAGTTATTAGTGAATAGTCCTCCAGTTATTAGTGAGTAGTCCTCCAGTTGTTAGTGAGTAGTCCTCCAGCTATTAGTGAGTAGTCCTCCAGCTATTAGTGAGTAGTCCCCCAGTTATTAGTGAGTAGTCCTCCAGTTATTAGTGAGTAGTCCTCCAGTTATTAGTGAGTAGTCCTCCAGTTATTAGTGAGTAGTCCTCCAGCTATTAGTGAGTAGTCCTCCAGCTATTAGTGAGTAGTCCCCCAGTTATTAGTGAGTAGTCCTCCAGTTATTAGTGAGTAGTCCTCCAGTTATTAGTGAGTAGTCCTCCAGTTATTAGTGAGTAGTCCCCCAGTTAATAGTGAGTAGTCCTCCAGTTATTAGTGAGTAGTCCCCCAGTTATTAGTAAGTAGTCCCCCAGTTATTAGTGAGTAGTCCCCCAGTTAATAGTGAGTAGTCCTCCAGTTATTAGTGAGTAGTCCCCCAGTTATTAGTGAGTAGTCCTCCAGTTATTAGTGAGTAGTCCTCCAGCTGTTAGTGAGTAGTCCTCCAGTTGTTAGTGAGTAGTCCTCCAGTTATTAGTGAGTAGTCCTCCAGTTATTAGTGAGTAGTCCTCCAGTTGTTAGTGAGTAGTCCTCCAGTTATTAGTGAGTAGTCCTCCAGTTATTAGTGAGTAGTCCTCCAGCTATTAGTGAGTAGTCCTCCAGGTATTAATGAATAGTCCTCTAGTTGTTAGTGAGTAGTCCTCCAGTTGTTAGTGAGTAGTCCTCTAGTTATTAGTGAGTAGTCCTCCAGTTGTTAGTGAGTAGTCCTCCAGCTATTAGTGAGTAGTCCTCCAGCTATTAGTGAGTAGTCCCCCAGTTATTAGTGAGTAGTCCTCCAGTTATTAGTGAGTAGTCCTCCAGTTATTAGTGAGTAGTCCTCCAGTTATTAGTGAGTAGTCCCCCAGTTAATAGTGAGTAGTCCTCCAGTTATTAGTGAGTAGTCCCCCAGTTATTAGTGAGTAGTCCCCCAGTTATTAGTGAGTAGTCCCCCAGTTAATAGTGAGTAGTCCTCCAGTTATTAGTGAGTAGTCCCCCAGTTATTAGTGAGTAGTCCTCCAGTTATTAGTGAGTAGTCCTCCAGCTGTTAGTGAGTAGTCCTCCAGTTGTTAGTGAGTAGTCCTCCAGTTATTAGTGAGTAGTCCTCCAGTTATTAGTGAGTAGTCCTCCAGTTGTTAGTGAGTAGTCCTCCAGTTATTAGTGAGTAGTCCTCCAGCTATTAGTGAGTAGTCCTCCAGGTATTAGTGAATAGTCCTCTAGTTGTTAGTGAGTAGTCCTCCAGTTGTTAGTGAGTAGTCCTCCAGTTGTTAGTGAGTAGTCCTCCAGTTGTTAGTGAGTAGTCCTCCAGTTGTTAGTGAGTAGTCCTCCAGTTGTCAGTGAGTAGTCCCCCAGTTGTTAGTGAGTAGTCCTCCAATTATTAGTGAGTAGTCCTCCAGTTATTAGTGAGTAATCCTCCAGTTATTAGTGAGTAGTCCTCCAGTTATTAGTGAGTAGTCCCCCAGTTATTAGTGAGTAGTCCTCGAGTTGTTAGTGAATAGTCCTCCAGTTATTAGTGAGTAGTCCTCCAGTTGTTAGCGAATAGTCAACCAGTTGTTAGCGAGTAGTCCTCCAGTTATTAGTGAGTAGTCCTCCAGTTATTAATGAGTAGTTCTCCAGTTGTTAGTGAGTAGTCCTCCAGTTATTAGTGAGTAGTCCTCCAGTTGTTAGTGAGTAGTCCTCCAGTTATTAGTGAGTAGTCCTCCAGTTATTAGTGAGTAGTCCTCCAGCTGTTAGTGAGTAGTCCCCCAGTTATTAGTGAGTAGTCCTCCAGTTATTAGTGAGTAGTCCTCCAGTTATTAGTGAGTAGTCCTCCAGCTATTAGTGAGTAGTCCTCCAGCTATTAGTGAGTAGTCCCCCAGTTATTAGTGAGTAGTCCTCCAGTTATTAGTGAGTAGTCCTCCAGTTATTAGTGAGTAGTCCTCCAGTTATTAGTGAGTAGTCCCCCAGTTAATAGTGAGTAGTCCTCCAGTTATTAGTGAGTAGTCCCCCAGTTATTAGTGAGTAGTCCCCCAGTTATTAGTGAGTAGTCCCCCAGTTAATAGTGAGTAGTCCTCCAGTTATTAGTGAGTAGTCCCCCAGTTATTAGTGAGTAGTCCTCCAGTTATTAGTGAGTAGTCCTCCAGCTGTTAGTGAGTAGTCCTCCAGTTGTTAGTGAGTAGTCCTCCAGTTATTAGTGAGTAGTCCTCCAGTTATTAGTGAGTAGTCCTCCAGTTGTTAGTGAGTAGTCCTCCAGTTATTAGTGAGTAGTCCTCCAGTTATTAGTGAGTAGTCCTCCAGCTATTAGTGAGTAGTCCTCCAGGTATTAATGAATAGTCCTCTAGTTGTTAGTGAGTAGTCCTCCAGTTGTTAGTGAGTAGTCCTCTAGTTATTAGTGAGTAGTCCTCCAGTTGTTAGTGAGTAGTCCTCCAGCTATTAGTGAGTAGTCCTCCAGCTATTAGTGAGTAGTCCCCCAGTTATTAGTGAGTAGTCCTCCAGTTATTAGTGAGTAGTCCTCCAGTTATTAGTGAGTAGTCCTCCAGTTATTAGTGAGTAGTCCCCCAGTTAATAGTGAGTAGTCCTCCAGTTATTAGTGAGTAGTCCCCCAGTTATTAGTGAGTAGTCCCCCAGTTATTAGTGAGTAGTCCCCCAGTTAATAGTGAGTAGTCCTCCAGTTATTAGTGAGTAGTCCCCCAGTTATTAGTGAGTAGTCCTCCAGTTATTAGTGAGTAGTCCTCCAGCTGTTAGTGAGTAGTCCTCCAGTTGTTAGTGAGTAGTCCTCCAGTTATTAGTGAGTAGTCCTCCAGTTATTAGTGAGTAGTCCTCCAGTTGTTAGTGAGTAGTCCTCCAGCTATTAGTGAGTAGTCCTCCAGTTATTAGTGAGTAGTCCTCCAGCTATTAGTGAGTAGTCCTCCAGGTATTAGTGAATAGTCCTCTAGTTGTTAGTGAGTAGTCCTCCAGTTGTTAGTGAGTAGTCCTCCAGTTGTTAGTGAGTAGTCCTCCAGTTGTTAGTGAGTAGTCCTCCAGTTGTCAGTGAGTAGTCCCCCAGTTGTTAGTGAGTAGTCCTCCAATTATTAGTGAGTAGTCCTCCAGTTATTAGTGAGTAATCCTCCAGTTATTAGTGAGTAGTCCTCCAGTTATTAGTGAGTAGTCCCCCAGTTATTAGTGAGTAGTCCTCGAGTTGTTAGTGAATAGTCCTCCAGTTATTAGTGAGTAGTCCTCCAGTTGTTAGCGAATAGTCAACCAGTTGTTAGCGAGTAGTCCTCCAGTTATTAGTGAGTAGTCCTCCAGTTATTAATGAGTAGTTCTCCAGTTGTTAGTGAGTAGTCCTCCAGTTATTAGTGAGTAGTCCTCCAGTTGTTAGTGAGTAGTCCTCCAGTTATTAGTGAGTAGTCCTCCAGTTATTAGTGAGTAGTCCTCCAGCTGTTAGTGAGTAGTCCCCCAGTTATTAGTGAGTAGTCCTCCAGTTATTAGTGAGTAGTCCTCCAGTTATTAGTGAGTAGTCCTCCAGTTATTAGTGAGTAGTCCTCCAGCTATTAGTGAGTAGTCCTCCAGCTATTAGTGAGTAGTCCCCCAGTTATTAGTGAGTAGTCCTCCAGTTATTAGTGAGTAGTCCTCCAGTTATTAGTGAGTAGTCCCCCAGTTAATAGTGAGTAGTCCTCCAGTTATTAGTGAGTAGTCCCCCAGTTATTAGTGAGTAGTCCCCCAGTTATTAGTGAGTAGTCCCCCAGTTAATAGTGAGTAGTCCTCCAGTTATTAGTGAGTAGTCCCCCAGTTATTAGTGAGTAGTCCTCCAGTTATTAGTGAGTAGTCCTCCAGCTGTTAGTGAGTAGTCCTCCAGTTGTTAGTGAGTAGTCCTCCAGTTATTAGTGAGTAGTCCTCCAGTTATTAGTGAGTAGTCCTCCAGTTGTTAGTGAGTAGTCCTCCAGTTATTAGTGAGTAGTCCTCCAGTTATTAGTGAGTAGTCCTCCAGTTATTAGTGAGTAGTCCCCCAGTTAATAGTGAGTAGTCCTCCAGTTATTAGTGAGTAGTCCCCCAGTTATTAGTGAGTAGTCCCCCAGTTATTAGTGAGTAGTCCTCCAGTTATTAGTGAGTAGTCCCCCAGTTAATAGTGAGTAGTCCTCCAGTTATTAGTGAGTAGTCCCCCAGTTATTAGTGAGTAGTCCCCCAGTTATTAGTGAGTAGTCCCCCAGTTAATAGTGAGTAGTCCTCCAGTTATTAGTGAGTAGTCCCCCAGTTATTAGTGAGTAGTCCTCCAGTTATTAGTGAGTAGTCCTCCAGCTGTTAGTGAGTAGTCCTCCAGTTGTTAGTGAGTAGTCCTCCAGTTATTAGTGAGTAGTCCTCCAGTTATTAGTGAGTAGTCCTCCAGTTGTTAGTGAGTAGTCCTCCAGTTATTAGTGAGTAGTCCTCCAGTTATTAGTGAGTAGTCCTCCAGTTATTAGTGAGTAGTCCCCCAGTTAATAGTGAGTAGTCCTCCAGTTATTAGTGAGTAGTCCCCCAGTTATTAGTGAGTAGTCCCCCAGTTATTAGTGAGTAGTCCCCCAGTTAATAGTGAGTAGTCCTCCAGTTATTAGTGAGTAGTCCCCCAGTTATTAGTGAGTAGTCCTCCAGTTATTAGTGAGTAGTCCTCCAGCTGTTAGTGAGTAGTCCTCCAGTTGTTAGTGAGTAGTCCTCCAGTTATTAGTGAGTAGTCCTCCAGTTATTAGTGAGTAGTCCTCCAGTTGTTAGTGAGTAGTCCTCCAGTTATTAGTGAGTAGTCCTCCAGTTATTAGTGAGTAGTCCTCCAGCTATTAGTGAGTAGTCCTGCAGGTATTAATGAATAGTCCTCTAGTTGTTAGTGAGTAGTCCTCCAGTTGTTAGTGAGTAGTCCTCCAGCTATTAGTGAGTAGTCCTCCAGCTATTAGTGAGTAGTCCCCCAGTTATTAGTGAGTAGTCCTCCAGTTATTAGTGAGTAGTCCTCCAGTTATTAGTGAGTAGTCCTCCAGTTATTAGTGAGTAGTCCCCCAGTTAATAGTGAGTAGTCCTCCAGTTATTAGTGAGTAGTCCCCCAGTTATTAGTGAGTAGTCCCCCAGTTATTAGTGAGTAGTCCCCCAGTTAATAGTGAGTAGTCCTCCAGTTATTAGTGAGTAGTCCCCCAGTTATTAGTGAGTAGTCCTCCAGTTATTAGTGAGTAGTCCTCCAGCTGTTAGTGAGTAGTCCTCCAGTTGTTAGTGAGTAGTCCTCCAGTTATTAGTGAGTAGTCCTCCAGTTATTAGTGAGTAGTCCTCCAGTTGTTAGTGAGTAGTCCTCCAGTTATTAGTGAGTAGTCCTCCAGTTATTAGTGAGTAGTCCTCCAGCTATTAGTGAGTAGTCCTCCAGGTATTAGTGAATAGTCCTCTAGTTGTTAGTGAGTAGTCCTCCAGTTGTTAGTGAGTAGTCCTCCAGTTGTTAGTGAGTAGTCCTCCAGTTGTTAGTGAGTAGTCCTCCAGTTGTCAGTGAGTAGTCCCCCAGTTGTTAGTGAGTAGTCCTCCAATTATTAGTGAGTAGTCCTCCAGTTATTAGTGAGTAATCCTCCAGTTATTAGTGAGTAGTCCTCCAGTTATTAGTGAGTAGTCCCCCAGTTATTAGTGAGTAGACCTCCAGTTGTTAGCGAATAGTCAACCAGTTGTTAGCGAGTAGTCCTCCAGTTATTAGTGAGTAGTCCTCCAGTTATTAATGAGTAGTTCTCCAGTTGTTAGTGAGTAGTCCTCCAGTTATTAGTGAGTAGTCCTCCAGTTGTTAGTGAGTAGTCCTCCAGTTATTAGTGAGTAGTCCTCCAGTTATTAGTGAGTAGTCCTCCAGCTGTTAGTGAGTAGTCCCCCAGTTATTAGTGAGTAGTCCTCCAGTTATTAGTGAGTAGTCCTCCAGTTATTAGTGAGTAGTCCTCCAGTTATTAGTGAGTAGTCCTCCAGCTATTAGTGAGTAGTCCTCCAGCTATTAGTGAGTAGTCCCCCAGTTATTAGTGAGTAGTCCTCCAGTTATTAGTGAGTAGTCCTCCAGTTATTAGTGAGTAGTCCTCCAGTTATTAGTGAGTAGTCCCCCAGTTAATAGTGAGTAGTCCTCCAGTTATTAGTGAGTAGTCCCCCAGTTATTAGTGAGTAGTCCCCCAGTTATTAGTGAGTAGTCCCCCAGTTAATAGTGAGTAGTCCTCCAGTTATTAGTGAGTAGTCCCCCAGTTATTAGTGAGTAGTCCTCCAGTTATTAGTGAGTAGTCCTCCAGCTGTTAGTGAGTAGTCCTCCAGTTGTTAGTGAGTAGTCCTCCAGTTATTAGTGAGTAGTCCTCCAGTTATTAGTGAGTAGTCCTCCAGTTGTTAGTGAGTAGTCCTCCAGTTATTAGTGAGTAGTCCTCCAGTTATTAGTGAGTAGTCCTCCAGCTATTAGTGAGTAGTCCTCCAGGTATTAATGAATAGTCCTCTAGTTGTTAGTGAGTAGTCCTCCAGTTGTTAGTGAGTAGTCCTCCAGTTATTAGTGAGTAGTCCTCCAGTTGTTAGTGAGTAGTCCTCCAGCTATTAGTGAGTAGTCCTCCAGCTATTAGTGAGTAGTCCCCCAGTTATTAGTGAGTAGTCCTCCAGTTATTAGTGAGTAGTCCTCCAGTTATTAGTGAGTAGTCCTCCAGTTATTAGTGAGTAGTCCCCCAGTTAATAGTGAGTAGTCCTCCAGTTATTAGTGAGTAGTCCCCCAGTTATTAGTGAGTAGTCCCCCAGTTATTAGTGAGTAGTCCCCCAGTTAATAGTGAGTAGTCCTCCAGTTATTAGTGAGTAGTCCCCCAGTTATTAGTGAGTAGTCCTCCAGTTATTAGTGAGTAGTCCTCCAGCTGTTAGTGAGTAGTCCTCCAGTTGTTAGTGAGTAGTCCTCCAGTTATTAGTGAGTAGTCCTCCAGTTGTTAGTGAGTAGTCCTCCAGTTATTAGTGAGTAGTCCTCCAGTTATTAGTGAGTAGTCCTCCAGCTATTAGTGAGTAGTCCTCCAGGTATTAGTGAATAGTCCTCTAGTTGTTAGTGAGTAGTCCTCCAGTTGTTAGTGAGTAGTCCTCCAGTTGTTAGTGAGTAGTCCTCCAGTTGTTAGTGAGTAGTCCTCCAGTTGTCAGTGAGTAGTCCCCCAGTTGTTAGTGAGTAGTCCTCCAATTATTAGTGAGTAGTCCTCCAGTTATTAGTGAGTAATCCTCCAGTTATTAGTGAGTAGTCCTCCAGTTATTAGTGAGTAGTCCCCCAGTTATTAGTGAGTAGTCCTCGAGTTGTTAGTGAATAGTCCTCCAGTTATTAGTGAGTAGTCCTCCAGTTGTTAGCGAATAGTCAACCAGTTGTTAGCGAGTAGTCCTCCAGTTATTAGTGAGTAGTCCTCCAGTTATTAATGAGTAGTTCTCCAGTTGTTAGTGAGTAGTCCTCCAGTTGTTAGTGAGTAGTCCTCCAGTTGTTAGTGAGTAGTCCTCCAGTTGTTAGTGAGTAGTCCTCCAGTTATTAGTGAGTAGTCCTCCAGCTATTAGTGAGTAGTCCTCCAGTTATTAGTGAGTAGTCCTCCAGGTATTAGTGAATAGTCCTCCAATTATTAGTGAGTAGTCCTCCAGTTATTAGTGAGTAGTCCTCCAGTTATTAGTGAGTAGTCCTCCAGTTATTAGTGAGTAGTCCTCCAGTTGTTAGCGAATAGTCAACCAGTTGTTAGCGAGTAGTCCTCCAGTTATTAGTGAGTAGTCCTCCAGTTATTAATGAGTAGTTCTCCAGTTGTTAGTGAATAGTCCTCCAGTTGTTAGTGAGTAGTCCTCCAGTTGTTAGTGAGTAGTCCTCCAGTTGTTAGTGAGTAGTCCTCCAGTTGGTAGTGAGTAGTCCTCCAGTTATTAGTGAGTAGTCCTCCAGTTATTAGTGAGTAGTCCTCCAGTTATTAGTGAGTAGTCCTCCAGTTATTAGTGAGTAGTCCTCCAGTTGTTAGTGAATAGTCAACCAGTTGTTAGCGAGTAGTCCTCCAGTTATTAGTGAGTAGTCCTCCAGTTATTAATGAGTAGTTCTCCAGTTGTTAGTGAGTAGTCCTCCAGTTGTTAGTGAGTAGTCCTCCAGTTGTTAGTGAGTAGTCCTCCAGTTGTTAGTGAGTAGTCCTCCAGTTGTTAGTGAGTAGTCCTCCAGTTGTTAGTGAGTAGTCCTCCAGTTGTTAGTGAGTAGTCCTCCAGTTGTTAGTGAGTAGTCCTCCAGTTATTAGTGAGTAGTCCTCCAGCTATTAGTGAGTAGTCCTCCAGTTATTAGTGAGTAGTCCTCCATGTATTAGTGAATAGTCCTCCAGTTGTTAGTGAGTAGTCCTCCAGTTGTTAGTGGGTAGTCCTCCAGTTATTAGCGAGTAGTCCTCCAGTTATTAGTGAATAGTCCTCCAGTTATTAGTGAGTAGTCCTCCAGTTATTAGTGAATAGTCCTCCAGTTGTTAGTGAGTAGTCCTCCAGCTATAAGTGAGTAGTCCTCCAGCTATTAGTGAGTAGTCCTCCAGTTATTAGTGAGTAGTCCTCCAGCTATTAGTGAGTAGTCCTCCAGTTATTAGTGAGTAGTCCTCCAGTTATTTGTGAGTAGTCCTCCAGCTACTAGTGAGTAGTCCTCCAGTTATTAGTGAGTAGTCCTCCAGTTATTAGTGAGTAGTCCTCCAGTTATTAGTGAGTAGTCCTCCAGTTATTAGTGAGTAGTCCTCCAGCTATTAGTGAGTAGTCCTCCAGTTGTTAGTGAATAGTCCTCCAGTTATTAGTGAATAGTCCTCCAGTTATTAGTGAATAGTCCTCCAGTTATTAGTGAGTAGTCCTCCAGTTGTTATTGTTAGTGAGTAGTCCTCCAGTTGTTAGTGAGTAGTCCTCCAGTTATTAGTGAGTAGTCCTCCAGTTATTAGTGAGTAGTCCTCCAGTTATTAGTGAGTAGTCCTCCAGTTATTAGTGAGTAGTCCTCCAGTTGTTAGTGAATAGTCAACCAGTTGTTAGCGAGTAGTCCTCCAGTTATTAGTGAGTAGTCCTCCAGTTATTAATGAGTAGTTCTCCAGTTGTTAGTGAGTAGTCCTCCAGTTGTTAGTGAGTAGTCCTCCAGTTGTTAGTGAGTAGTCCTCCAGTAATTCGTGAGTAGTCCTCCAGTTATTAGTGAGTAGTCCTCCAGTTATTAGTGAGTAGTCCTCCAGTTATTAGTGAGTAGTCCTCCAGTTGGTAGTGAGTAGTCCTCCAGTTATTAGTGAGTAGTCCTCCAGTTATTAGTGAGTAGTCCTCCAGTTATTAGTGAGTAGTCCTCCAGTTATTAGTGAGTAGTCCTCCAGTTGTTAGTGAGTAGTCAACCAGTTGTTAGCGAGTAGTCCTCCAGTTATTAGTGAGTAGTCCTCCAGTTATTAATGAGTAGTTCTCCAGTTATTAATGAGTAGTTCTCCAGTTGTTAGTGAGTAGTCCTCCAGTTGTTAGTGAGTAGTCCTCCAGTTGTTAGTGAGTAGTCCTCCAGTTGTTAGTGAGTAGTCCTCCAGTTGTTAGTGAGTAGTCCTCCAGTTGTTAGTGAGTAGTCCTCCAGTTGTTAGTGAGTAGTCCTCCAGTTATTAGTGAGTAGTCCTCCAGCTATTAGTGAGTAGTCCTCCAGTTATTAGTGAGTAGTCCTCCATGTATTAGTGAATAGTCCTCCAGTTGTTAGTGAGTAGTCCTCCAGTTGTTAGTGGGTAGTCCTCCAGTTATTAGCGAGTAGTCCTCCAGTTATTAGTGAATAGTCCTCCAGTTATTAGTGAGTAGTCCTCCAGTTATTAGTGAATAGTCCTCCAGTTGTTAGTGAGTAGTCCTCCAGCTATAAGTGAGTAGTCCTCCAGCTATTAGTGAGTAGTCCTCCAGTTATTAGTGAGTAGTCCTCCAGCTATTAGTGAGTAGTCCTCCAGTTATTAGTGAGTAGTCCTCCAGTTATTTGTGAGTAGTCCTCCAGCTACTAGTGAGTAGTCCTCCAGTTATTAGTGAGTAGTCCTCCAGTTATTAGTGAGTAGTCCTCCAGTTATTAGTGAGTAGTCCTCCAGTTATTAGTGAGTAGTCCTCCAGCTATTAGTGAGTAGTCCTCCAGTTGTTAGTGAATAGTCCTCCAGTTATTAGTGAATAGTCCTCCAGTTATTAGTGAATAGTCCTCCAGTTATTAGTGAGTAGTCCTCCAGTTGTTATTGTTAGTGAGTAGTCCTCCAGTTGTTAGTGAGTAGTCCTCCAGTTATTAGTGAGTAGTCCTCCAGTTATTAGTGAGTAGTCCTCCAGTTATTAGTGAGTAGTCCTCCAGTTATTAGTGAGTAGTCCTCCAGTTGTTAGTGAATAGTCAACCAGTTGTTAGCGAGTAGTCCTCCAGTTATTAGTGAGTAGTCCTCCAGTTATTAATGAGTAGTTCTCCAGTTGTTAGTGAGTAGTCCTCCAGTTGTTAGTGAGTAGTCCTCCAGTTGTTAGTGAGTAGTCCTCCAGTTGTTAGTGAGTAGTCCTCCAGTTATTAGTGAGTAGTCCTCCAGTTATTAATGAGTAGTTCTCCAGTTGTTAGTGAGTAGTCCTCCAGTAATTCGTGAGTAGTCCTCCAGTTATTAGTGAGTAGTCCTCCAGTTATTAGTGAGTAGTCCTCCAGTTATTAGTGAGTAGTCCTCCAGTTATTAGTGAGTAGTCCTCCAGTTGTTAGTGAATAGTCAACCAGTTGTTAGCGAGTAGTCCTCCAGTTATTAGTGAGTAGTCCTCCAGTTATTAATGAGTAGTTCTCCAGTTGTTAGTGAGTAGTCCTCCAGTTGTTAGTGAGTAGTCCTCCAGTTGTTAGTGAGTAGTCCTCCAGTTGTTAGTGAGTAGTCCTCCAGTTGTTAGTGAGTAGTCCTCCAGTTGTTAGTGCGTAGTCCTCCAGTTATTAGTGAGTAGTCCTCCAGCTATTAGTGAGTAGTCCTCCAGTTATTAGTGAGTAGTCCTCCAGGTATTAGTGAATAGTCCTCCAGTTGTTAGTGAGTAGTCCTCCAGTTGTTAGTGGGTAGTCCTCCAGTTATTAGCGAGTAGTCCTCCAGTTATTAGTGAATAGTCCTCCAGTTATTAGTGAGTAGTCCTCCAGTTATTAGTGAATAGTCCTCCAGTTGTTAGTGAGTAGTCCTCCAGCTATTAGTAAATAGTCCTCCAGCTATTAGAGAGTAGTCCTCCAGTTATTAGTGAGTAGTCCTCCAGCTATTAGTGAGTAGTCCTCCAGTTATTAGTGAGTAGTCCTCCAGTTATTTGTGAGTAGTCCTCCAGCTACTAGTGAGTAGTCCTCCAGTTATTAGTGAGTAGTCCTCCAGTTGTTAGTGAATAGTCCTCCAGTTATTAGTGAATAGTCTTCCAGTTATTAGTGAATAGTCCTCCAGTTATTAGTGAGTAGTCCTCCAGTTGTTATTGTTAGTGAGTAGTCCTCCAGTTGTTAGTGAGTAGTCCTCCAGTTGTTAGTGAGTAGTCCTCCAGTTGTTAGTGAGTAGTCCTCCAGTTATTTGTGAGTAATGCTCCAGCTATTAGTGAGTAGTCCTCCAGTTATTAGTGAGTAGTCCTCCAGTTATTAGTGAGTAGTCCTCCAGTTGTTAGTGAGTAGTCCTCCAGCTATTAGTGAATAGTCCTCCAGTTGTTAGTGAGTAGTCCTCCAGTTATTAGTGAATAGTCCTCCAGTTGTTAGTGAGTAGTCCTACAGTTATTAGTGAGTAGTCCTCCAGTTGTTAGTGAGTAGTCCTCCAGCTATTAGTGAGTAGTCCTCCAGTTATTAGTGAATAGTCCTCCAGTTATTAGTGAGTAGTCCTCCAGTTATTAGTGAGTAGTCCTCCAGTTATTAGTGAGTAGTCCTCATTATTTGTGAATACAAACCTATTGGTACATTCAGGAAAGACCTGTCAAAATACATGTGAGATCAATATGTGGATCATGTATAGACAGGACAATGTGTACGCCAAGTAACCTTGGTGCATTGACCCTATGAGTAAACACAAAAACCTATAGGGTAGAGGGTTCAATTAACACATAACAATATGATGTAGAGAAAAATACAAACTTTATTCACAAAAATTATAACACTGTAGATTAAAAGATGAGTCATGCAGAGCATAGACAAGGCGTCGCTCATTGCAGGAATGATATATACACAAACTATGTGAAGCATGGGTATAGATAAATAAATAAATAAATAAAGTAAATGATGCAAACTGTTCTATATCGGCAGTTGATCCCAGACTGAAGCGATTGCTGGTGACACATAAAATAAGGTAGCCGTGCCTGGAAACATTGTGCCTGGGAACATGAAAAATAGCTGTTTACATACCCATGTGGTAAAGCCTGCTGGAGAGAGACGCCAGACCCGACGCGCGTTTCGGCGGAAATGCCTTCGTCCGGGGGTGGCGTCTCTCCAATGGGAATCGACATTAAAAGAAACAAGCAGCCAATCGGATGTTAAAAGGGCGTTACCATCCATGGTCATGTGTGTACTGATAACAGCGTCACACGACAGGTGTGGATGTGGCCAGAGGCGTGTCTCCGGCCGAGCGTCATCGAGGAGGGCGGGGGTCAACGACGTCTGACATCGTCAACACACGCCCACCGAGATGCAGACGCCCGAACCGCAACACAATCCAGCCACTCCCCCCGGCGTGAGCGCACAGTCACCATGCCTGAATATAAGGTACGCAAAGATGGAAATATGTCCGACAAATTGAATAGTGAGGAGAACTGTTTGGACCGAATGATATTCAAATACATATATATCTCGTAACAAATGCCATAGTTTTCTTTACATTCGTGTGCATATAAAAATATAATAAAAATAAAAATAATAATAAAAGTAAAAAATGAGAATCAATATAAAAGTAAAGGTAACAATGACGTGGCAAATAAATACATCAAATAAATATTAATAAATACAGTGATAAACTTATCCTGTGTGTGAAAAATGTAATGTATTTAAAAAGAAATAAGTGAACAACACAATAGTGGAAGATATATGTATGCAAGTAATTCATGAATAAACGATGAAGTAAAATAAATAGATAAATAGTTTCAAGTGACAAGTATGTGTGTGATGAACTAAGAGGCCAGCTCATGTGTGAATGAAAATAATAAAAAAGTGTATGTGAAACACAAAACAAATATGCCGTGACTTTCTTTTCAATGTGAGCATATAAAAATGTATAAAAAATATATAAAAAATAAAAAATAAATAAAAGATATATACGTGGTGTGTCTATGCTCTGCATGACTCATCTTTTAATCTACAGTGTTATAATTTTTGTGAATAAAGTTTGTATTTTTCTCTACATCATATTGTTATGTGTTAATTGAACCCTCTACCTCATTATTTGTGAGTAGTCCTCCAGCTATTAGTGAGTAGCCCTCCAGTTATTAGTGAGTAGTCCTCCAGTTATTAGTGAGTAGTCCTCCAGTTATTAGTGAGTAGTCCTCCAGTTATTAGTGAGTAGTCCTCCAGGTATTAGTGAATAGTCCTCCAGTTGTTAGTGAGTAGTCCTCCAGGTATAAGTGAATAGTCCTCCAGTTGTTAGTGAGTAGTCCTCCAGTTGTTAGTGAGTAGTCCTCCAGTTATTAGTGAGTAGTCCTCCAGTTATTAGTGAGTAGTCCTTCAGCTATTAGTGAGTAGTCGCCCAGTTGTTAGTGAGTAGTCCTCCAGCTATTAGTGAGTAGTCCTCCAGTTGTTAGTGAGTAGTTCTCCAGCTGTTAGTGAGTAGTCCTCCAGTTGTTAGTGAGTAGTCCTCCAGTTATTAGTGAATAGTCCTCCAGTTGTTAGTAAGTAGTCCTCCAGTTATTAGTGAGTAGTCCTCCAGTTGTTAGTGAGTAGTCCTCCAGTTATTAGTGAGTAGTCCTTCAGCTATTAGTGAGTAGTCGCCCAGTTATTAGTGAGTAGTCCTCCAGCTATTAGTGAGTAGTCCTCCAGTTGTTAGTGAGTAGTCCTCCAGCTATTAGTGAGTAGTCCTCCAGTTATTTGTGAGTAATCCTCCAGCTATTAGTGAGTAGTCCTCCAGTTATTAGTGAGTAGTCCTCCAGTTATTAGTGAGTAGTCCTCCAGTTGTTAGTGAGTAGTCCTCCAGCTATTAGTGAGTAGTCCTCCAGCTATTAGTGAGTAGTCCTCCAGTTGTTAGTGAGTAGTCCTCCAGCTATTAGTGAATAGTCCTCCAGTTGTTAGTGAGTAGTCCTCCAGTTATTAGTGAATAGTCCTCCAGTTGTTAGTGAGTAGTCCTCCAGTTATTAGTGAGTAGTCCTCCAGTTGTTAGTGAGTAGTCCTCCAGCTATTAGTGAGTAGTCCTCCAGTTATTAGTGAATAGTCCTCCAGTTATTAGTGAGTAGTCCTCCAGCTATTAGTGAGTAGTCCTCCAGTTATTAGTGAGTAGTCCTCCAGTTATTAGTGAGTAGTCCTCCAGTTATTAGTGAGTAGTCCTCCAGTTATTAGTGAGTAGTCCTCCAGTTGTTAGTGAGTAGTCCTCCAGTTATTAGTGAGTAGTCCTCCAGCTATTAGTGAGTAGTCCTCCAGCTATTAGTGAGTAGTCCTCCAGTTATTAGTGAGTAGTCCTCCAGTTATTAGTGAGTAGTCCTCCAGTTATTAGTGAGTAGTCCTCCAGTTATTAGTGAGTAGTCCTCCAGTTGTTAGTGAGTAGTCCTCCAGTTGTTAGTGAGTAGTCCTCCAGTTGTTAGTGAATAGTCCTCCAGTTATTAGTGAATAGTCCTCCAGTTATTAGTGAGTAGTCCTCCAGTTATTAGTGAGTAGTCCTCCAGCTATTAGTGAGTAGCCCTCCAGCTATTAATGAGTAGTCCTCCAGTTGTTAGTGAGTAGTCCTCCAGCTGTTAGTGAGTAGTCCTCCAGTTGTTAGTGAGTAGTCCTCCAGTTATTAGTGAATAGTCCTCCAGTTGTTAGTGAGTAGTCCTCCAGTTATTAGTGAGTAGTCCTCCAGTTGTTAGTGAGTAGTCCTCCAGTTATTAGTGAGTAGTCCTTCAGCTATTAGTGAGTAGTCGCCCAGTTATTAGTGAGTAGTCCTCCAGCTATTAGTGAGTAGTCCTCCAGTTGTTAGTGAGTAGTCCTCCAGCTGTTAGTGAGTAGTCCTCCAGTTATTAGTGAGTAGTCCTCCAGTTATTAGTGAATAGTCCTCCAGTTATTAGTGAATAGTCCTCCAGTTGTTAGTGAGTAGTCCTCCAGTTATTAGTGAGTAGTCCTCCAGTTATTAGTGAATAGTCCTCCAGTTGTTAGTGAGTAGTCCTCCAGTTATTAGTGAGTAGTCCTCCAGTTGTTAGTGAGTAGTCCTCCAGTTATTAGTGAGTAGTCCTCCAGCTATTAGTGAGTAGTCCTCCAGTTATTAGTGAGTAGTCCTCCAGTTATTAGTGAGTTGTCCTCCAGTTATTAGTGACTAGTCCTCCAGTTATTAGTGAATAGTCCTCCAGTTGTTAGTGAGTAGTCCTCCAGTTGTTAGTGAATAGTCCTCCAGTTATTAGTGAATAGTCCTCCAATTATTAGTGAGTAGTCCTCCAGTTATTAGTGAGTAGTCCTCCAGTTATTAGTGAGTAGTCCTCCAGTTATTAGTGAGTAGTCCTCCAGTTATTAGTGAATAGTCCTCCAGTTGTTAGTGAGTAGTCCTCCAGTTGTTAGTGAGTAGTCCTCCAGTTATTAGTGAGTAGTCCTCCAGTTATTTGTGAGTAGTCCTCCAGCTATTAGTGAGTAGTCCTCAGTTATTAGTGAGTAGTCCTCCAGTTATTAGTGAGTAGTCCTCCAGTTATTAGTGAGTAGTCCTCCAGGTATTAGTGAATAGTCCTCCAGTTGTTAGTGAGTAGTCCTCCAGTTGTTAGTGAGTAATCCTCCAGTTGTTAGTGAGTAGTCCTCCAGTTGTTAGTGAGTAGTCCTCCAGTTATTAGTGAGTAGTCCTCCAGTTGTTAGTGAGTAGTCCTCCAGCTGTTAGTGAATAGTCCTCCAGTTATTAGTGAATAGTCCTCCAGTTATTAGTGAGTAGTCCTCCAGCTATTAGTGAGTAGTCCTCCAGTTGTTAGTGAGTAGTCCTCCAGTTATTAGTGAGTAGTCCTCCAGCTATTAGTGAGTAGTCCTCCAGTTGTTAGTGAGTAGTCCTCCAGTTATTAGTGAGTAGTCCTCCAGCTGTTAGTGAGTAGTCCTCCTCTAGTTGTTAGTGAGTAGTCCTCCAGTTATTAGTGAGTAGTCCTCCAGTTATTAGTGAATAGTCCATTTCCTTGGTGGTCTGGGACAGTGGTAGCTAATTCCAATTATCCTGGTGGTCTATGGTGCAATGAGAGAGTTAATGCTTATATCCCTGGTGGTCTGGAGTAGTGAAGGCATTAATACTTGCTGCCCAGAGGTTTACGAACCCCCCCCCCCCCCCCCCGCTCTTGCATTCTCCCCTGTGTCTTGTCTCTTTAAAAGGAAGCTGAATGTGATGCGCTCATGAGTTCTCTGCCAGATCATTAATTGGCTTCTCCGGGATTCTTTCTTTTTTTATCCCGGTTATGGATCATTCAGTCGAGCGTGAATCTCGACCGTGTGCTGTGTGTTGAAACAACGCACAGCACACGGACCCATTGATTTCAATGGGGCTGTTCACACATGAAAGTTTTTACACAGCGACTGTCTGTTGCGTGTAACTCACTACATGTCCTGTATTGGTGCGTTATCACACACCTACCCGCCCATTGAAGTCATTGTGTGTTTTACGCATCAATTACATTAAAAGAAAAAAAAGTGCTTGCGAGTGCGTGAAAAACACATGTCACAGGCAGCGCACACGGACAGATTGATGCACGTTTTTTTCCAGTGTGAAGTGTCCGCAGTCAGTGATGGTTTGGGGGCCGTGTCATCTGCTGGTGCTGGTCACTGTGTTATATCAGGTCCAGAGTCAGCGCAGCGTCTAGCAGGACATTTCCCAACACTTCATGCTTCCTCTGCTGACAACTTTATGGAGACGCTGATTTAATTTTCCAGCAGGACTTGGCACCTGCCCGCACTGCCAAAAGTACCAACACCTGGTGTAATAACCACAGTATCACTGCGCCTGATTGGCCAGCAAACTCGCCCGACCTAAACCCCATAGAGGATCTATAGGATATTGTCAAGAGGCAGATGAGAGACCCCAGACCCAACAATGCAGACGAGCTGAAGGCCGACATCAAAGCAACCTGGGCTTCCATAACACCCCAGCAGTGCCACAGGCTGATCGCCCCCATGCCACACCGCATTGATAACACCTCAGCAGTGCCACAGGCTGATCGCCTCCATGCCACTCCGCATTGATAACACCTCAGCAGTGCCACAGGATGATCGCCCCCATGCCACGCTACATTGATAACCCCTCAGCAGTGCCACAGGCTGATCTCCATGCCACGCCACATTGATAACACCTCAGCAGTGCCACAGGATCATCGCCCCCATGCCACACCGCATTGATAACACCTCAGCAGTGCCACAGGATGATCGCCCCCATGCCACGCCACATTGATAACACCTCAGCAGTGCCACAGGATGATCGCCCCCATGCCACACCGCATTGATAACACCTCAGCAGTGCGACAGGCTGATCGCCCCCATGCCACGCCACATTGATAACACCTCAGCAGTGCCACAGGCTGATCGCCTCCATGCCACTCCGCATTGATAACACCTCAGCAGTGCCACAGGATGATCGCCCCCATGCCACGCTACATTGATAACCCCTCAGCAGTGCCACAGGCTGATCTCCATGCCACGCCACATTGATAACACCTCAGCAGTGCCACAGGATCATCGCCCCCATGCCACACCGCATTGATAACACCTCAGCAGTGCCACAGGATGATCGCCCCCATGCCACGCCACATTGATAACACCTCAGCAGTGCCACAGGATGATCGCCCCCATGCCACACCGCATTGATAACACCTCAGCAGTGCCACAGGCTGATCGCCCCCATGCCACACCGCATTGATAACACCTCAGCAGTGCCACAGGCTGATCGCCTCCATGCCACACCGCATTGATAACACCTCAGCAGTGACACGGGCTGATCGCCCCCATGCCACGCCACATTGATAACACCTCAGCAGTGCCACAGGATGATCGCCCCCATGTCACGCCGCATTGATAACACCTCAGCAGTGCCACAGGATGATCGCCTCCCTGCCACGCCGCATTGATAACACCTCAGCAGTGCCACCGGCTGATCGCCCCCATGCCACGCCGCATTGATAACACCTCAGCAGTGCCACAGGATGATCACCTCCATGTCACGCCGCATTGATAACACCTCAGCAGTGCCACCGGCTGATCGCCTCCATGCCACGCCGCATTGATAACACCTCAGCAGTGCCACAGGATGATCACCTCCATGTCACGCCGCATTGATAACACCTCAGCAGTGCCACCGGCTGATCGCCTCCATGTCACGCCGCATTGATAACACCTCAGCAGTGCCACAGGCTGATCGCCTCCATGCCACGCCGCATTGATAACACCTCAGCAGTGCCACAGGCTGATCACCCCCATGCCACGCTGCATTGATAACACCTCAGCAGTGCCACAGGATGATCGCCTCCATGCCACGCCGCATTGATAACACCTCAGCAGTGCCACAGGCTGATCGCCTCCATGCCACGCCACATTGATAACACCTCAGCAGTGCCACAGGATGATCGCCTCCATGCCACGCCACATTGATGTAGTAATTCATGCAGAGTCGGAACCCCGACTAAGTATTGAGGGCAGATACCGGACAGACTTCTCACTAGGACGACATTTCGGTATTAAAAATCATTTTTGGAATTGGGCTTCTATAATATTCTCATTTTCTGAGACACTAAATTTTGGGTTTTCAGTGACTGTTCCCATAATCATCAACATTAACAGAAAAAACTGCTGGAAATAGATCCCCCCGCGTGTGATGAATCTATAGAATATGGGAGACACTTTCTGAATTGAATTACTGAAATAAAAACCTGTACACACATATATCTATAGCTACACATATATACCGTATATATATACACACACACACACACACATGCATACATTTAGGATACAGGCTGGAGGGGGTGCAGGCAGCAGTCTAATGTTTGATCACTTTGGTAACTAATAATTGAACATTTGGGTCCTGACAGCGTCTGAAATATTTCGGTTCTCACCTCAGAAGAGGAAGACATGGATAATATAACAAGTCCAGTGTAAACAGGAAGTGTTACATTGTAACTCCCGCCAGCTCCGAGGTGGCAAACGCTTCCTGATACATTGTTATATCATTTTCAACTTTTATTTTGTAAATCTTTTTTCCCGTTGTGGGGGGAGCGGATTTGTCACGCGGGTGCCTCTAATAACTAATACCTGTGTAGGGACATGACATAAGGGAGTGGAGTATGGGACGGCCGGCTGGCGTGGTAAAATAGTCGTCATGGAGAGAACAGTCACACGTTGTTACATTATGGAAACCGCACTGTAACGGAGCGCAACGGCTTTTCAATATACAACTAAGAGAAGGAATATATAATATAACATTGGGACTGAAGATTTCCCTTCATATCATTTCTATTGAGAAGTTGAATATCTCTAATGAACAGTTTTTTTTCCTGTTCAGCTTAAAAGTTTTCTAGTTTTATAATGAAAAGTTCTACAACTTTCTAATAGACTTTGTGACTTAATTCCTCACGATTTTTAAGATCTCTGCTTGCTCTTTGGATGTAAACCGGAATGTTCCTAATATATCTGTTAGGTGTTTGTTACAATTGTATCTAGTCTAAAAAAAATCCTGTGATATAAAGAGCCTGGATTCCAGCCTGATACAGTTTACCTGCACTGATACATTGTAACAAACTATAAGGACAGTAGAGAGATTTGTACTGCTGCTGTATTTAGCAGATGATTGTCTAGACAATACAATTGTAGCAAACCCTCAGCTCTGACAAGTATCAGGTTATGCTCTAATATCTGTGCGGAAAATGTTTAGCAGCATGTGGATAAGATTCTTTCCAATCCCATCCACATATCTGGGACTGTTATCCGCAGCATTTTCGACCTGTGTGAATGTGTCTAATATAACAATGTATAATCTGTAACCGGCCCCCCACCTACTATGTGGCACATTGTATTATGTGGCAGAGAAGTCTCCGGCAGTGGCACTACAGCCTGGGTATGATTGCTACCTCTGCACCCCTATAGTTACGCCCCTGGCTGGGACTTCTATATAGGAACTGATATGGAGGGTATTATTATGTGGGTACTATAATGACTGGGACTATTATATAGGTAATAATATAGATAGAGTTATTATTATGCGGACACTAATATAGCTGGTGCTACAGGAACTGGTATAGATGGTAATATTATATGGGCACTAATATAGATGGTAATATTATATGGGCACTAATATGGTCGGTAATATTATATGGGCACTAATATGGTCGGTAATATTATATGGGCACTAATATGGTCGGTAATATTATATGGGCACTAATATGGTCGGTAATATTATATGGGCACTAATATGGTCGGTAATATTATATGGGCACTAATATGGTTGGTAATATTATTATATGGGCACTAATATGGTCGGTAATATTATGTGGGCACTAATATGGTCGGTAATATTATATGGGCACTAATATGGTCGGTAATATTATATGGGCACTAATATGGTTGGTAATATTATTATATGGGCACTAATATGGTCGGTAATATTATGTGGGCACTAATATGGTCGGTAATATTATATGGGCACTAATATGGTCGGTAATATTATATGGGCACTAATATGGTTGGTAATATTATTATATGGGCACTAATATGGTCGGTAATATTATTATATGGGCACTAATATGGTTGGTAATATTATTATATGGGCACTAATATGGTCGGTAATATTATATGGGCACTAATATGGTTGGTAATATTATTATATGGGCACTAATATGGTCGGTAATATTATATGGGCACTAATATGGTCGGTAATATTATATGGGCACTAATATGGTCGGTAATATTATATGGGCACTAATATGGTCGGTAATATTATATGGGCACTAATATGGTCGGTAATATTATATGGGCACTAATATGGATTCTATAACTTAATGGAAACTGATATAAATGTAACTATTATAAGGGCACTAATGTGGTTGGCACTGTTATGTAGACACTGATATATGTGGTATTATTATATGGGCACTAGGATGGTTGGTACTGTTACATGGGTACTGATGTAGATGGTATTATTATATGGGCACTAATATTGCTGCTACTCTTATACAGACAAGTTAGGGTTGCTATTAGTACATGGATACCGATACGCGGGTGGAGCATAGAAGTGGGCACTTGTAAGAGGGGGCTTTATATAGTGCGGGCACATTTTAAATCCAACACCAATGTTATTCTGAATTCTAGATAAAAATGTAGCTCTGGCCAAAAACGCAAAAATCCAGTTCTGCTGGCGTTACCCCGTTCTTACCCCCAGTTCTTACTTACCCAGGGGCCTAGGGTGGAAAGATCTCTGACCATCCTGGTATATGAGGGGTCACAACGACAGCCCACTAATCAGACTTTAGGGGTGTCTGGAGGAATGGCGGAAAATTTACAAAATACAAGACCCCAAAACAAATCCGATTTCTGGGCTGGAAGAATAAGGTAAAAGTTACATTTTGAATTTGATTTTGACATTTCGGCCCCGTCTTTGATCTTTATTCTATCAGATAATCAGGGATTAAAATCCACTTTGGGGCTTATTTTGGATTATTGCATTTCTGGACTATTGATTTCTGGATTACTGGAATTTCTCGGTGACACGCGAGACCATTTATTGTTGAGCACTTTTACGAAAATGTCATATTTAGCAGTCGACCTCTGTGCACCCGCTGACCTTCCCCCTGGACCACATATACCCAGTGTATCTCTGCTTCTACATATAGACCCTCATGTGACGCCTGCGGCAGATGAGACCAGACCGGGCATGACACATACGCGCTGCGCCCACGTATTTGCTGTCACAAGGCCTTTTCCTAAAGATAAAGGCTAAAAACCTCTATTCTTGAGGAAGTGGTGAGGGATGGGGGTATTTTTAGCATTTGGCCCATCACAGGGTTATTCCATATGAAGGAATTAATAGAACAGAGAAGGAAATAAGCGTTTGTTACACATTATCACCCCACTAAATATAAGGTCCGTATATGGGGACTGTACAGCAATAATGACAGAGAATATTGGGACAGAATATTTTCTGATCTTGCACTCGTCCCATTCTGCCCTGGGTGATTTTGATTAGTTTAATGCTGGATCCTACCATCCCCAGATATATGTAGGCTTAGTCCCAGTTCTGGGGGTATGTGCAGTGTATGTTCCCACCTCATAGAGGTCGCCTTGTCATGGCAGGTGGGCTCACACAATTTGATCAAAATGTGCACTAAGAACCTCCTTATTGTAAGTAGATTTAGCAGTAATGCAGATTTATTTATATTTAGTGGTTTAGGTGACATTAGTGTTCGTAGTATGAGGTCATCATTCTCTTGTGTGATAGATAGATAGATAGATAGATAGATAGATAGATAGATAGATAGATAGATAGATAGATAGATAGATAGATAGATAGATAGATAGATAGATAGATAGACAGATAGATATGAGATAGATAGATATGAGATGGATAGATAGATAGATAGATAGATAGATAGATAGATAGATAGATAGATAGATAGATAGATAGATAGATATGAGATAGATAGATAGATATGAGATAGATAGATAGATAGATAGATAGATAGATAGATAGATAGATAGATAGATATGAGATAGATAGATAGATAGATAGATAGATAGATAGATAGATAGATAGATAGATAGATAGATAGATAGATAGATAGATAGATATGAGATAGATAGATAGATAGATAGATAGATAGATAGATAGATAGATATGAGATAGATAGATAGATATGAGATAGATAGATAGATAGATAGATAGATAGATAGATAGATAGATAGATAGATATGAGATAGATAGATAGATATGAGACAGATAGATATGAGATAGATAGATATGAGATAGATAGATAGATAGATAGATAGATAGATAGATAGATAGATAGATAGATAGATAGATAGATAGATAGATAGATATGAGATAGATAGATATGAGATAGATAGATATGAGATAGATAGATAGATAGATAGATAGATAGATAGATAGATAGATAGAGAGAGAGAGAGAGAGAGAGAGAGATAGATAGATAGATAGATAGATAGATAGATAGATAGATAGATAGATAGATATGAGATAGATAGATAGATAGATAGATAGATAGATAGATAGATAGATAGACAGATAGATATGAGATGGATAGATAGATAGATAGATAGATAGATAGATAGATAGATAGATAGATAGATAGATAGATAGATAGATAGACAGACAGACAGACAGACAGACAGATAGATAGATAGATAGATAGATAGATATGAGATAGATAGATAGATAGATAGATAGATAGATAGATAGATAGATAGATAGATAGATAGATAGATAGATATGAGATAGATAGATATGAGATAGATAGATATGAGATAGATAGATAGATAGATAGATAGATAGATAGATAGA
Organism: Rhinoderma darwinii; assembly: GCF_050947455.1. Classification (NCBI taxonomy): domain Eukaryota; kingdom Metazoa; phylum Chordata; class Amphibia; order Anura; family Rhinodermatidae; genus Rhinoderma; species Rhinoderma darwinii. The sequence continues at coordinate 401,765,561 of NC_134690.1, forward strand.
TAGATAGATAGATAGATAGATAGATAGATAGATAGATAGATAGATAGATAGATAGATAGATATGAGATAGATAGATAGATATGAGACAGATAGATAGATAGATAGATAGATATGAGATAGATAGATAGATAGATAGATAGATAGATAGATAGATAGATAGATAGATAGATAGATAGATAGATAGATAGATAGATAGATAGATAGACAGACAGACAGACAGACAGACAGATAGATAGATAGATAGATAGATAGATAGATAGATAGATAGATAGATATGAGATAGATAGATATGAGATAGATAGATAGATAGATAGATAGATAGATAGATAGATAGATAGATAGATAGATAGATAGATAGATAGATAGATAGATAGATAGATAGATAGATAGATAGATATGAGATAGATAGATAGATATGAGACAGATAGATAGATAGATAGATATGCGATAGATATATAGATAGATAGATAGATAGATAGATAGATAGATAGACAGACAGACAGACAGACAGACAGATAGATAGATAGATAGATAGATAGATAGATAGATAGATAGATAGATAGATAGATAGATAGATAGATAGATATGAGATAGATAGATAGATAGATAGATAGATAGATAGATAGATATGAGATAGATAGATATGAGATAGATATGAGATAGATAGATAGATATGAGATAGATAGATATGAGATAGATAGATAGATATGAGATAGATAGATAGATATGAGATAGATAGATATGAGATAGATAAATAGATAGATAGATAGATAGATAGATAGATAGACAGACAGACAGACAGACAGACAGACAGACAGACAGATAGATAGATAGATAGATAGATAGATAGATAGATAGATAGATAGATATGAGATAGATAGATAGATAGATAGATAGATAGATAGATAGATAGATAGATAGATAGATAGATAGATAGATAGATAGATAGATAGATAGATAGATAGATAGATAGATAGATATGAGATAGATAGATATGAGACAGATAGATAGATAGATAGATAGATAGATAGATAGATAGATAGATAGATAGATAGATAGATAGATAGATAGATAGATAGATAGATAGATAGATAGACAGACAGACAGACAGACAGACAGATAGATAGATAGATAGATAGATAGATAGATAGATAGATAGATATGAGATAGATAGATATGAGATAGATAGATAGATAGATAGATAGATAGATAGATAGATAGATAGATAGATAGATAGATAGATAGATAGATAGATAGATAGATATGAGATAGATAGATAGATAGATAGATAGATAGATAGATAGATAGATAGATAGATAGATAGATAGATATGAGATAGATAGATAGATATGAGCAGGAAGCTTTAAACAAGCCATAGAGATTCTGAAAGACAAGGCGTGCAAAACCTTCTATGCCATCAGACGAAAACTCTATCATCTCAAACCACCAGTGACGGTCTGGCTGAAAATCTTTGACTCCATCATCTCCCCAATCCTCCTGTATGCCAGTGAAGTCTGGGGTCCGGACACATACCCAGACTGGTCAAGGTGGGATTCCAGCCCAACAGAAATCTTCCACCTAGAATTCTGCAAACACCTTCTCCAAGTCCATCGGAGCACCTCAAATAGTGCCTGTCGGGCAGAACTGGGCAGATTCCCACTACACCTCACAATCCAGAAGAGGGCGCTATCATTCTGGGCCCATCTACACAGCAGCAGGCAAAGTTCCTATCACCATAAAGCCCTGTTACACCAAGGGGTCCCAGGTAAACCAGGCCCCCCAGAACATCTCACCCTGACCCGGCCTGAAGAAAATGTCACCCAGCGCGGCCTCACAAAAGCCGAAATCAAGAAGACAATAAACAAAGGCCAAGAGGAGTATATCAGTGACTGGAGGAACGACATAAAGACATCCCAGAAACTGACAATATACCGGAGTCTACAGCGGGAATATAAACTGGCGCCATATCTGGAGAAACTGCCAAACCCCAGAGACAGACAGATCCTGAGCCGCTACAGACTGAGCGCCCACAACCTGCTCATCGAATCCGGGCGCCACAGACAGACCTACAAGCCCAGGGAGAGCCGACTGTGCCAACAGTGCGACCAGGAGGCCGTGGAGGATGAGACCCACTTCCTGCTACACTGCTCCAAATACTCAGCAGTGAGGGACACTCACTTCAGGAGACTCTCTGATCTCTTACCGGACTTCAGCTCCATGGAAGAGCAAGAGAAACTCTACATCCTGCTGGGTGAAGAGGAAACCACAGTGGGCACAGCGGCACAATATGTCACTGCATGCCATGGACTGAGAGAGACATGATATGCCATGGACTCGTATAACCCCGACCCTAGATGTGTCCCTATCCCCAAGCCCTCAGTCCCTATCCCTCATTCCCTTACTTCTTACTTGCTTTGGCAATGCTAATATGTATTTGGTCCTGCCAATAAAGCTTCTTTGAATTGAATTGAATTGAATTGATAGATAGATAGATAGATAGATAGATAGATAGATAGATAGATAGATAGATATGAGATAGATAGATAGATAGATAGATAGATAGAGAGAGATAGAGAGAGAGAGAGAGAGAGAGAGAGAGAGATAGATAGATAGATAGATAGATAGATAGATAGATAGATAGATAGATAGATAGATAGATAGATAGATAGATAGATAGATAGACAGACAGATAGATATGAGATAGATAGATAGATAGATAGATAGATAGATAGATAGATATGAGATAGATAGATATGAGATGGATAGATAGATAGATAGATAGATAGATAGATAGATAGATAGATAGATGATAGACAGACAGATAGATATGAGATAGATAGATATGAGATGGATAGATAGATAGATAGATAGATAGATAGACAGACAGACAGACAGACAGACAGACAGACAGACAGATAGATAGATAGATAGATAGATAGATAGATAGATAGATAGATAGATAGATAGATATGAGATAGATAGATATGAGATAGATAGATATGAGATAGATAGATAGATATGAGACAGATAGATAGATAGATAGATATGAGATGGATAGATAGATAGATAGACAGACAGACAGACAGACAGACAGACAGACAGACAGACAGATAGATAGATAGATAGAGAGAGAGAGAGAGAGAGAGAGAGAGAGAGAGAGAGAGAGAGAGAGAGATAGATAGATAGATAGATAGATAGATAGATAGGAGATAGATAGATAGATAGATAGATAGATAGATAGATAGATAGATAGATAGATAGATAGATAGATAGATAGATAGATAGATAGATTAGATAGATAGATAGATAGATAGATAGATAGATAGATAGATTATCCTTTCTTTTTTCATAGGGTTTAATGTTTCTTTCCTTGCACTTTTACAACATATTAGAAGATATTTTTGTTCTCTTCTCACCCGGCGCTGGTACCTGCTGTGGCTGTTCTTGTGGTATCGGGCAGTGGGATTCTATTACTCGCTGCCAGTAATGACGGAATATTCCTGCTACGGATCAGACACTTTGTTTACATGTGATGATGATGATGATGTGTGATCCTCGTGTCTGAGCCTCCGGGCTCCTCTGTTATAGTCGGTGATGAATCAGTGTTACCTGCCCTGAACCCGCTCACCTCTCGGCTCGATCACATCATGTTTTGTTAGTGTTTTGCATGGTTCGTTGATTGAAATATTGGTCTCTCTTTTCATCCTGATCTTCCTGGTTCATGAATAGAATGTCAGAATATCAGTGAGTACTGACAGTAAGAGATGTAGAAGACAGTAAACAAGGGCATGTACTATGTATATGCCATTCAGAGTCTATGGAAAGCAGGGTGACAACCTGTATGGATACTGTAATGGCTGCCATTAGTTGTTGTCACACAAAGCTCAGAATTGACTCCACATAAGAGAGCGTCCGAAGGAATTCTATCTCCAGGTCTTTTTCTATTTTCAGGAGGATTCTGAAGAGATAGATAAGAACTTGCTGAGGGGAAGGCAGGAGAGACAACCACTGTCACCTCTGTCTAGGGGAGCTTTCACAATGTAAATTAAATAGGAGGAACTGGCTGTCAAATGACTGCAGCTCCGTTTTGTCCAGTACGGTTTACTGCAGTGGTTTTCAGCGGTGGTTAAACTAAAACTCCCAGTATGGCCTGACAGCCACCACAGTGTCAATGCATGCTGGGACTTGTAGTTTCATCACAGCTGGAGAGCCACAGGCTGGAGACCAGTGCTCGAGAGAAATTGACTTGTGCCTTCCATTTCAGATCTGGTTTCTCTTGCCAAACCTTCCAGTCCCCCTTTAGATCCCATGCCTCATGCCTCACAATCATTCTTTCTTCCCATTGCGTTGTGCCTCCAGCCTCCTGTCCAGATCGTGTGCCTCCTGCTTCATGTCTACCATGACCTGAACCTCTTCCCCTGTACTTGCCTCTTAACCGTCTCCAGCTCAGAACCAGTGTCTCTCTTTCAATGCCTCGTGCCTCCAGTCCCCGGTGCAGACCCTGTGCCTCAGCTCCAGTGCCTCGTGTCACATTCCCTTATGGCTTGTACTGATGTATTCCTTCTGTCAATTTGTCTTATGGCAGATCCAGACTGTTGCCTGCTCCATTGCTGCCGGCCTCTGACCTCTTTTGCCCTCTGGTGCAGGGTCGCCATCAGCAGCAGGCAAGATACCAGGGCCACTGTATCTAGGGGTCCATGGTCATCTGGGTAAACATGTTCTATGCTAGTCCAGCTGCGGGTAGAGTACTTCTTCTCCAGGGGTGTAGCTGCGGGTGGTATCTGGGCATGTGCTCGGGTTCTAGGGGGACTAACAAACAACTTTGCTGTGGTTAGGGTATTTAGAGACAGGGCTAAGGGGCCACATACACTGGGAGCCAGCCCTGAGGTGCATCTTCTGAAATTTCTGGTTCATATGTTTTTCAGGAATAAGTCCTGGTGGTAGATGAGCACTGGGGGTCTGAATTACAGTGCCATACATTGACTAAATAAAAGTGGTGCCATATAGTGCCCTAATAATACTGCAATAAAGTGTGCAATAAGTGCCCTACACTGCCCAACTAATACTATCGTACAGTGCCCAAATAGTACTGCCATACAGTGCCCAAATAGTACCACCATACAGTGCCCAAATAGTACTGCCATACAGTGCCCAAATAGTACTGCCATACAGTGCCCAAATAGTACTGCCATACAGTGCCCAAATAGTACCGCCATACAGTGCCCAAATAGTACTGCCATACAGTGCCCAAATAGTACTGCCATACAGTGCCCAAATAGTACTGCCATACAGTGCCCAAATAGTACTGCCATACAGTGCCCAAATAGTACTGCCATACAGTGCCCAAATAGTACTGCCATACAGTGCCCAAATAGTACTGCCATACAGTGCCCAAATAGTACTGTCATACAGTGCCCAAATAGTACTGTCATACAGTGCCCAAATAGTACTGCCATACAGTGCCCAAATAGTACCGCCATACAGTGCCCAAATAGTACTGCCATACAGTGCCCAAATAGTACTGCCATACAGTGCCCAAATAGTATTGTCATACAGTGCCCTAATACTGTCATACAGTGCCCAAATAGTACTGTCATACAGTATCAGAATAACAGTGCCATACATTGACCAAATAAAAGCGGTGCCAAACACTTCCCCAATAATACTATTATACATTACACAAATAATATAGTTATAGAAAGGCCAAATATCAGTGCCAAAATCTAAATAACAGTGGCATACAGTGCTCACATACTACCGCTATACAGAGCCAACATAACACTGCCCCAAACAGCAGCCAATTTACACCAGGTTGCAGCAATGCCATGGGGAGCTCCAGCACTATTGCCCCATTTGCCCCACCACCTTTTATCTGAATGTAAATAAAGTGTAAACAAAGTCAACAAGATAGAAGATAGAGAACAGTCTGAGGCTGCCAGGGAATGCTGGGAGTTGTAGTTTTACAGAAGCTTGAGAGTCACAGGTTGGAGAGCTCTGGTGTAGAGAAAGCCACCACTGGCCCTGGTTATATGTGGTGTGCAGTGTGATGAGGAGGGGCCCGCCTGTTACCCCAGGATTACTCCACAAGTGACAGGAATCAGCCTGGAGTGGCAGTCAGACAGACACTAGCGCACAGATGCCTCCTGGACTCGCTCTCCTCATTCCCTGAATTCTAGTCTACATTAGATAGTGATCAGCTGTCAAGGTGAAATACCCAGTGGCCATTATCTGATATTGTGCAATCACATGTCTGGGAAATGAAATGATATGTGAAAAACACAACAAGAAGCGGCACGCAGCGCCATGAGTAAATAGCTCACTCAATGCCAGGTAGCTGCAGAAAGGGTTACATTTATCTATCGTGGTGATGTATTATTATACAGTTAGAATTATTATTTATGTTTTAATCTCCACTCAAAACCTGGAAACTCAAATGTCTCTGCAATCAACCCCAATATCCCCTTCACAGGAAGATGAGATATATGCAGCTGTTTGCAGGCTCCTCACACCGTTGAACTGTTTCAGATGCTCCTGTGCCTGTCAGTGACATCAAGCGAACACTGTTTTTCCACATTGAAAAAAAATTCCTCGGCAAGGTCAAAAAGTTAGAAAAATTTATTTTTTGGGCCCCTGTAGAGCCGCTTCATCAATCTGGACAAGAAAATACCCAGTGACTACCATGTTCCCGCTATGTCACCGGCAGGCACAGGTACAGTGTGAGGACCATGCAGACAGCACCCTGTACCTCAGCTTCCCAGGCACCCATGAGTATGATATTGGAGGTGCGGCGGCGGCGGGGGGCTTAATATTGGGGTTTGCTGAAATACCTGCTGCGTTTTGGGGGTTTTAGTGAATATATGCTTTAATATTTATCGTGTATAGGTAGGGAGTCCTACACTTAAAGGGGTATTCCAGTGTCAGCAAATGAATGTTATTCTTTGTAGAATCAAAAGCTTTACATTTTCCAATATACTCTCTGTATCAATTCCTCAGTTTTCAAGATCTCTGCTTGCAGTCATTTAATTGAAATCTTAATTGTTTACTCCCCGGTGCATGACTCATTACAAGACACAGCTCTGATACACATACTGTAACTGCAACGAGCCGTGCACCTGTGTGTCCATCACGTGACCAGGAGAGAATTTTTTTTCCCACTGGAAGTAAACAATAAAGGTTCCTACTGAATGACAGCAAGCAGTGATATTGAAAAGGGTGAGAAATTGACACAGAAAGTACATAGAAATTGTATTGTTTTGCTGAAACGGTGAACCCCTTTAATATGAAGTTATCTTAGAGAGTCCAAGTAGTAGTGCAATCCGGCACTATGGTGCCAAACATCTGACAGATCTGCCTTCTCCTTTAACTTTAGTGGATCTAACTTTCTGGCCCCCTGACGGACACTTTGGGCATTGGGGGCATTTATTTGGGGTCTCTCCCTATTAGCATTAGATTCCCTCATAGTCATGTGATCAGTGATCATCTGATGCTACCGCCCCTTTAAATACAAACAATAGGTGTTGGCACCTGTCTCCGCGGGGAGACATAGGGAATATTTTGTGTTGTTCTTATTAATCATCATATAAAAAATGATTTGTAGATTACTCAGCGCAACTGAGTCACGCACGGCAACGCATAATAAGCGGCCATTATTACTACATTAAGGTGTTGCCGTTCATGAGTGTCGTGCTAGCCGGGCGGCGTATTCTGATGTCCACATTGTGAGATATGCGCATCTCCCAGGAATGATAATTTGCCGTCGAATATTTTAACCCCTGGTGGTGTGGTCACCATTATTGTCAGGATATAACGCACAGAGGGCGTCATGGGTGTAAGAAAATGGCGCAATGACATGAAATCTCCCTCTATTTTACTGTAGGATGCAGCGCTTGGAGTGGAATTTCACTAAAATCCATCTTCTGACGTCATATCGGCTCAAAATACGGTGAACTCGCTCCTCCGCCAAAATCCAAATTGAACAGAACATGTCGCCAGGCAGACCACCCGAAACCTATCGCAGTCTGTCACTTGAAAACTCCAACATAATACTTGTTATACCGCTCCATTGAATTGCACGGACAAGTATTGCTGAGGGCTGCTCTACAGGGAGTAGGGGTCTGGGCTCATAGATCCCCACCCATCTTCTGATATGTCTATGATATATCAAAAGATAAGCTCAGATTATAAAAGAGGGAGTAACATCCACCATTGTCAGCCATATTACCTCCTATGAGGTTCATTTCTATGTCACCCAGTCACCCAGAGGCTCCTCCCCTTCCCTTTCTCAGATCCCTCCAGCAGTCAATCACAATTAGGTAACCTCATCTATCCCTCTCATTGTGCAGAGACATGCAGGATTGACTCTCTGTCTGACATGACTTGGTATCAGTGACCAGACATTTATTTGTCCATAAGAAATGCACCCAGACAGACCAGAGCTTTTACCCTCAGTTTTATCCTATAAGGTTATGTTGAAAAGCAAGCAATGGCAGGAAGTATAATATCCTAGAGAAGGAGGAAGTAGCTAACTTCTCCTACTTGGATTTCAATAGAAAATCAATACAACTGCAGCCTGGGACATAACTGCCTATAAGATTACGATTTTTTGAAAAACAAACAAACAAGGAAACAAGTATTTCACTAGCGATGGAGGAAGTAGCTAGCTTCTCCTCCTACTCCAATACAGATGCTGGGTCAGAACTGCATGAAAAGAAAGGGAAGACTTGAGGTAGTTTTATTGTCCACCGTACATCGTTATTTGTTCTGGAGCCCTTCCTCAGGTTATTCCCTCTATGTATTTGGGAACTTTATTTAACACCCACCCCCAGCTGTGACGTCCCGTGTTGTGATATTACCAGCGTGACCGAGAGACGGGTATTACAGAACGGTGGGTAATAAGAGTTGACGTCGCTCGTTGTGTTTCTAATTAAATGTTGTTATGAGAAAGTCCATCCCACAGAGCAGGTGGTTTATAGATCACAAAGGTCAATTCTGTAATCATCTTTTGCGAGACAGCAGAGTGTTTACCTCCTGATCATGTCATTGGCCGGTTGGATCTATAATGCTGCAAGAGGGCTTGGCCGTTCTTTAAAGCTGAATCCGTTTATAATAAAAATATCTGCTTGCTTTCAGTCAATGGAAACATTCATTGTTTACGTTCAAAAACAATCTCTGCTTGCTTTTAGTAAATGCAAACATTCATCGTTTACGTTCAAAGGCGGAAAACCCATCCTGATCCGGCTCACACTGGGCTTGTACAGAGTATCGCCACTTTCTCTTGTCATGCCTCTCAATGCAGTCACTGAATGTAAACAATGATTGTTTTCATTCACTGACAACCAGCAGAGATCTGACACTTCAGTTATAATTGGCTTTTATAGGATTTGTCATAATTTTAAAATAATCTAAAAGGTTAAAAATTGGCATCATTGGTCGGTTTCTATTGCATTGATCCTCCAATTTTTGTGGACATTGCCTATTAAGATGGGGGCCTTGTACAGACAACTCCTTTGGAAACGGGGTGCTTTAACCTGAGCCGGGGTCCTTCCCTCTCCACGGGTTCCATACCAGCCTACCATGCTTCCACAATGTGAAAAGGCGGATGGCACAAGCCAAATAATATCAAGTTACCGCCACAAGCTGTCAATGCTGTCACAGTGGCGGCTCCAGGGTGGGGCTTGTATCTTATTGCCGTGTAGCATTAACCTAAAACAAAAATTCCCAGGTCTTACCTTCCAGTATATGCAGTTATGTCCCAGGCTGCAGCGATGTTTATTTCTATTGAGTAGGAGGAGAAGTTAGCTACTTCCTCCCTCTCTGGTGTCAACTTCCCAATATTCCTTGTTTTTTAACTGGTTAAAAAAAAAAATAGCATTCTTTTGGGCTATAAATGAGGGTGAATCCTGTCTGAAACATCCCTGAAATAAACATTTGGTCACTGATACCAGATCATGACTCACACTCTACAGACAGGGATTCAATCCAGAATGTCACAGTGAGAGCGATAGAAGGGGGAGGGTTCTCTCACATAGACTACCAGGTAGAGTTGAGAGAGGGTGGAGGAGGAGGAGCCTCTGGGTGACCGAGGTGACAGGGACAGCAGCTCCATGAGAGCGAATATGGCTGATTATGGTCACTGTCAGACAGCTACTTCCTGTCCCAGAAATTGAGGACAGGAGAGGAAGAGACTGCACACAGTGACTGCACAGTAGAAAGAGACTGCACACAGCAACTGCACGGGAGGAAGAGACTGCACACAGCAACTGCACGGGAGGAAGAAACTGCACACAGTGATTACACAAGAGGAAGAGACTGCACATAGCGACTGCACAGGAGGAAGAGACTGCACAAGAGGAAGAGACTGCACACAGCAACTGCACAGGAGGAAGATACTGCACAGAAGGAAGAGACTGCACACAGCAACTGCACAGGAGGAAGAAACGGAACAGGAGGGAGAGACTGCACAGGAGGAAAAGACTGCACAAGAGGAAGAGACTGCACAGGAGGAAGAGACTGCACTCAGTGACCACACAAGAGGAAGAGACTGCACAGGAGGAAGAGACTGCACAAGAGGAAGAGACTGCACAAGAGGAAGAGACTGCACAGGAGGAAGAGACTGCACAAGAGGAAGAGACTGCACAGGAGGAAGAGACTGCATAAGAGGAAGAGACTGCACAAGAGGAAGAGACTGCACAGGAGGAAGAGACTGCACAGGAGGGAGAGACTGCACAGGAGGGAGAGACTGCACAAGAGGAAGAGACTGCACAGGAGGGAGAGACTGCACAGGAGGGAGAGACTGCACAGGAGGAAGAGACTGCACAAGAGAAAGAGACCGCACAGGAGGAAGAGACTGCACAGGAGGAAGAGACTGCACAGGAGGAAGAGACTGCACAAGAGGAAGAGACTGCACAAGAGGAAGAGACCGCACAAGAGAAAGAGACCGCACAGGAGGAAGAGACCGCACAGGAGGAAGAGACTGCACAGGAGGGAGAGACTGCACAGGAGGAAGAGACTGCACACAGCGACTGCACAGGAGGGAGAGACTGTACAAGAGGAAGAGACTGCACAAGAGGAAGAGACTGCACAGGAGGAAGAGACTGCACAGGAGGAAGAGACTGCACAGGAGGGAGAGACTGCACAGGAGGAAGAGACTGCACAGGAGGAAGAGACTGCACAGGAGGAAGAGACTGCACAAGAGGAAGAGACTGCACAGGAGGGAGAGACTGCACAGGAGGGAGAGACTGCACAAGAGGAAGAGACCGCACAAGAGAAAGAGACCGCACAGGAGGAAGAGACTGCACAGGAGGAAGAGACTGCACAGGAGGAAGAGACTGCACAAGAGGAAGAGACTGCACAAGAGGAAGAGACCGCACAAGAGAAAGAGACCGCACAGGAGGAAGAGACCGCACAGGAGGAAGAGACTGCACAGGAGGGAGAGACTGCACAGGAGGAAGAGACTGCACACAGCGACTGCACAGGAGGGAGAGACTGTACAAGAGGAAGAGACTGCACAAGAGGAAGAGACTGCACAGGAGGAAGAGACTGCACAGGAGGGAGAGACTGCACAGGAGGAAGAGACTGCACAGGAGGAAGAGACTGCACAGGAGGAAGAGACTGCACAGGAGGAAGAGACTGCACAAGAGGAAGAGACTGCACAGGAGGGAGAGACTGCACAGGAGGGAGAGACTGCACAGGAGGAAGAGACTGCACAGGAGGGAGAGACTGCACAGGAGGAAGAGACTGCACAGGAGGAAGAGACTGCACAGGAGGAAGAGACTGCACAAGAGGAAGAGACCGCACAAGAGAAAGAGACCGCACAGGAGGAAGAGACTGCACAGGAGGGAGAGACTGCACAGGAGGGAGAGACTGCACAAGAGGAAGAGTCTGCACAGGAGGAAGAGACTGCACGCAGCGACTGTCAATAAGGGGTCAGGCGTAGAGGGAAGTTCTCACATATATAATTTCTCAGTTTACATTATTACATTATATAATATATAGCGCGAGTTCTTGCAAACAGTTTGAGACGTGTGTAATATGCGCTGCAGGGTGAGACTGCCAGGCCTTGTACGAGGGGCAGGCACCAACCTGCACTGACAACCGCCCTGAGAACTACATGGAGCCGGTGCACACACGTAAGACGTGTCCTGATATTCTGCAGATTTGCCGAGCGGGCAGAATGATGAGGATAGTAATACGTCTCCAGTCCCAGACTCCGGGCTGTGCAGACATAACATGGGACGTCTGTATTCATCATATAGGCAAAGCAGACAGGTGCCCGGGGCGGCACGTAAAGAAAACACCTGAGCCGTCCTCTTCCATGACGTTTTATATCTGGATCTCAGAAAGCTGGGTAACAAACAATATGGTCATCCTGCCACTCACACGGGCACCAGTACCCAACTAGTCCTAAATGGCAAATCTGCGAGTTATTCTTCTTTAGCTGTTTCCATCTAAGAGGGTAAATTTAAGGCTATGTTCACACGGGGTATTTTGCCGAGTTTTTTGACGCGGAAACCGCGTCGCAAAACTCGGCAAAAACGGCCCGAAAATGCCTCCCATTGATTTCAATGGGAGGCGTCGGCGTCTTTTTCCCGCGAGCAGTAAAACTGCCTCGCGGGAAAAAGAAGCGACATGCCCTATCTTCGGGCGCTTCCGCCTCTGACCTCCCATTGACTTCAATGGGAGGCAGAGAAAGCGTATTTCGTGCTGTTTTATGCCCGCGGCGCTCAATGGCCGCGGGCGAAAAACGGCGCGAAAATCGGCGTGCAGGGAGAGGAATATCTGCCTCAAAGTTCCAAACGGAATTTTGAGGCAGATATTCCTCCCCCAAAATACTCAGTGTGAACATAGCCTTTTAGGCCTCATGCACACGACCGTAGCCGTGTGCACGGCCGTGATTTTCGGGTCGGCCGGCTGTGGACTGTCAGCGGACTGTCAGCCGCAGGCCGCCTGCACATGCACATGGCCGCGGCCATTGTTTTCAATGAGCCCGGACCGCAGAACCGGGCCGTAATAAGACATGCCCGTTCTTTCTGCGGTCCGGGCTCCCGGGCCGTGCACGGACCGCAAAAACTACGGTCGTGTGCACGGCCCCATAGAAAAGAATGGGGCCGCAATTCTCCCGTGGATTTTCGGGGGAATTGCGGCCGCAAAAACACGGTCGTGTGCATGAGGCCTTAGGGTGTAATTTACACAAGCAGTTTTTGAGCAGGTTTTTTTTACGCAGTTTGTGAAACCAAAACCAGGAGTGGATTCAAATAAGAGGAGTAGTAGTCTCTGTCCGTTATACTTTCTCTCAGTTTATGATCCACACCTGATTTTGGCTTCAAAAACTGCATTTTTTTTTTTTTATCAAAGCCTGCACATGTGAATACACCCTTACAATTCAGGACTCTAGAAAAGCTGGGTGACTGAGCACTTACTGTGAGGGCAGTAATGGAGGAGGCCTGTTTGCTGTGACCCAGCTTTCCCAGAAACACTCCAGGACTAATTATATTTACTGGGAATTTTTGTTTTTAAGGGAAATGCTCTTTAATTATCACCCAACTGTTACATTGGAGGAGGGAGTGTTGCATCATGGGGCATAAGTCTGTTTGGGTTGATGCTCACAGAATTAACCCATTCATTACTGCTGCTTCTCTGCCTTCAGCATAAGTAAAGTATGCAAACCAATCACAAACTCTAAATAATCTTGGGGGTCCCCTCCCGATTCTGGTTCATGTCTCCGCCCAGGGGGCAGAGTGATTTCCTGGTGATTGGCAGGAGCTCTGTTCACAATAGAGGACATTCTGATGCCCCAGAAATAGATGTGCCCCAGGTGGATGCCTCTCTCGCCTATCCTTGTCCCAGCCCTGTGGCACTTCATACTTTCTCCCCTTTCTATACATATAATGTAGGTCATTACTGCCATAGTGCCCAATGAAGAGGACTATACAGCGTGCTGTGATGTAAGCAGTGCCCAGATAAAGAGAGACAGGGTGCCCAGATAATGTCATACAGTCCAAAAAAATAGTTCAATGGAGCGTCCTGCTAGGTAGTGTTACACAATGCCCATATAATACCACACACTGTCCATATAAATAGTGCCACACACTGTCCATATAAATAGTGCCACACACTGTCCATATAAATAGTGCCACACACTGTCCATATAAATAGTGCCACACACTGTCCATATAAATAGTGCCACACACTGTCCATATAAATAGTGCTACACACTGCCCATATAAATAGTGCCACACACTCTCCATATAAATAGTGCCACACACTGTCCATATAAATAGTGCCACACACTGTCCATATAAATAGTGCCACTCGCTGTCCATATAAATAGTGCCACACACTGTCCATATAAATAGTGCCACACACTGTCCATATAAATAGTGCCGCACGCTGCTCATATAAATAGTGCCACACACTGTCCATATAAATAGTGCCACACACTGTCCATATAAATAGTGCCACACACTGTCCATATAAATAGTGCCACACACTACCCACACAAATAGTGCCACACACTGTCCATATAAATAGTGCCACACACTGCTCATATAAATAGTGCCACACATTACTCATATAAATAGTGCCACACAATGTCCATATAAATAGTGCCACACCGTCCATATAAATAGTGCCATACACTGTCCATATAAATAGTGCCACACACTGTCCATATAAATAGTGCCACACAGTGTCCATACAAATAGTGCCACACACTGTCCATATAAATAGTGCCACACACTGTCCATATAAATAGTGCCACACACTGTCCATATAAAGTGCCACACACTTTCCATATAAAGTGCCACACACTGTCCATATAAATAGTGCCACACACTGTCCATATAAATACTGCCACACACTGTCCATATAAATAGTACCACACACTTTCCATATAAATAGTGCCACACACTGTCCATATAAAGAGTGCCACACATTGTCCATATAAATAGTGCCACTCACTGTTCATATAAATAGTGCCATAAACTGTCCATATAAATAGTGCCACACACTGTCCATATAAATAGTGCCATATAGTGTCCATACAAATAGTGCCACACACTGTCCATATAAATAGTGCAACTGTGACACTGTCCATATAAATAGTACCACACACTTTCCATATAAATAGTGCCACACACTGTCCATATAAATAGTGCCACACATTGGCCATATAAATAGTGCCACACACTGTCCATATAAATAGTGCCATACACTGTCCATATAAATAGTGCCACACACTGTCCATATAAATAGTGCCACACACTGTCCATATAAATAGTGCCACACACTGTCCATATAGATAGTGCCACACACTGTCCATATAAATAGTGCCGCATGCTGCTCATATAAATAGTGCCACACACTGTCCATATAAATAGTGCCACACATTGTCCATATAAATAGTGCCACACACTACCCACACAAATAGTGCCACACACTGTCCATATAAATAGTGCCACACACTGCTCATATAAATAGGGCCACACATTACTCATATAAATAGTGCCACACAATGTCCATATAAATAGTGCCACACAATACATATAAATAGTGCCATACACTGTCCATATAAATAGTGCCACACACTGTCCATATAAATAGTGCCACACCGTCCATATAAATAGTGCCATACACTGTCCATATAAATAGTGCCACACACTGTCCATATAAATAGTGCCATACACTGTCCATATAAATAGTGCCAAACACTGTCCATATAAATAGTGCCACACACTGTCCATATAAATAGTGCCACACACTGTCCATATAAATAGTGGCACACACTGTCCATATAAATAGTGCCACACACTGTCCATATAAATAGTGCCACACACTGTCCATATAAATAGTGCCACACACTGTCCATATAAATAGTACCACACACTGTCCATATAAATAGTGCCACACACTGTCCATATAAAGAGTGCCACACATTGTCCATATAAATAGTGCCACACACTACCCACACAAATAGTGCCACACACTGTCCATATAAATAGTGCCACACACTGTTCATATAAATAGTGCCATAAACTTTCCATATAAATAGTGCCACACACTGTCCATACAAATAGTGCCACATAGTGTCCATACAAATAGTGCCACACACTGTACATATAAATAGTGCCACACGCTGTCCATATAAATAGTGCCACACACTGTCCATATAAATAGTGCCACACACTGTCCATATAAATAGTACCACTGTGACACTGTCCATATAAATAGTGCCACACACTGTCCATATAAATAGTGCCACACATTGTCCATATAAATAGTGCCACACACTGTCCATATAAATAGTGCCATACACTGTCCATATAAATAGTGCCACACACTGTCCATATAAATAGTGCCACACACTGTCCATATAGTGCCACACACTGTCCATATAAATAGTGCCACACACTGTCCATATAAATAGTGCCGCATGCTGCTCATATAAATAGTGCCACACACTGTCCATATAAATAGTGCCACACATTGTCCATATAAATAGTGCCACACACTACCCACACAAATAGTGCCATACACTGTCCATATAAATAGTGCCACACACTGCTCATATAAATAGTGCCACACACGGTCCATATAAATAGTGCCACACACCGTCCATATAAATAGTGCTACACATTGTCCATATAAATAGTGCCACACACTACCCACACAAATAGTGCCACACACTGTCCATATAAATAGTGCCACACACCGTCCATATAAATAGTGCCACACACTGTCCATATAAATAGTACCACACACTACCCACAAAAATAGTGCCACACAGGACCCATGTGACTATTTTCATACCCATATTTTCATTTAGCTTCCCAGAATTGGTCTTATAATGAATGTTCCTGAACTCTCATCCCCATGTCGGATTATTATTATTTGCTAATAATATTACAATACTTATGGAGAGGGAACCTTGGTCCAGTAAGGTCCACCCATAGGGATCGGGCATGGGCCAACCTAAGCTGGGCTCATTCCACGGGCCCCATAGCATCCACAGGGGTTCCCACTATGGAACCTGCACCCTTGGTTATCGTGTACTATGTATATTATATTGTGGCACAATAAGGGACGATCCTCCTTCCAGACACCAGGGGTAGAAAAGAGGGGCACAGAATATCTGGTGGGTGGCGGTGACACAGATCGGTGTGACCGGGCAGTCGTCTCATACTTGTTTGTTTCCAGGGTAGAACCATGTGCTGGAAAATACAGATCATATTGGAAATGCAGAACTGGAAACATCGAGCTCCGCGGTACAAACAGCAACGAAAAAGTCTAAGCCGGGGAGCAAATACTTAACAGAGGACGTTTCACAGTCACCATTTATATACTATTCAGGGTCTGTGGGAATTTGGGTGACAACCCCTTTGGTCATTGTAGTGGCAGTGATGACTTGTGATGCCGCGTTCACGTCACGCCTGAGTCTTCCGTCAGATATATACGCCAAATGTGATGTGAACAGAGACTTATCTGTATAGGAAAGAACTTCATATAAACCTGAGAGTCTTCTGCTTGTGTTTGCATTGGAATTTCTTAAAGGGTTTGTCCACTTTGAGCCCAGCAAGAGATCCTGTTCTGCTTCATATAAGTTTTATGGAAAAGCGTTGTCCGAAGTGATCGCCCCTTTAGGCCCCCTGCACACGACCGTATTTTTAATCCGCAATTACGGACCCATTCATTTCTATGGGCTACGTATTTTTACGGATGGGCGTCCGTGCCGTAGAAATGATAGAACATGTCCTTTTTTTGTCCGTAATTACGGCACGGACTCCCCATAGAAGTCTATGGGCGCTGCCGTAATTACGGAAGCATTGGTATGCGACGCCAGGTCATTACCCAAAATTCCTCCCTGTTTTTTTTTTGTTTTTTTTTTTTTGTGGATTCGTAAATACGGATTCACTACGGATTGTGTTTACGGACACCCTTCCGTATATGCGGATGATTTACGGATGAAAAATACAGTCGTGTGCATGGGGCCTTAAACCATCTCCGGTACTTGATGAGTTAATCCCATCAGGCCATTATACTCTTTATGTTTCCAAATGACTCCTCTTCCCCTTTAATATTCGCAGTCTTAGGTGTGACCGCGTTCCCGTCCCATTATCACCGTTCCCACCTACGGCCAAAATATCACATGAACGCAATTTTGGGTGATGTAAGACAATGATAGGTGTGATGTCACATGACCTGCGCCCACATCAAAGCCTGCGTGACCTCTGCACAGTTGTTACAATGTCATTTCTGAAGAAAAACGAACTTCCTGTCAGGTCGTTACAGCGCAAACATATACAATGTTACTTCAATGGTAGAAGGAGCTTTTAAAGGGCAACTCCACCCTAAAAATGTATTTATAAGTGGCCACCATCGGCATTTACGTACAGACATGGAATAATGGGATATTTTTAAGACTATTACAGCTAAATGCATTCTTCATAGTCCTAAAATTAGGACCCATGATGCTTTGTAGCGGAGCGCTGTGACCGTACACCAGTGGCAGGGTCTTCATGCAGCACTATATTCTGCTTTACTGCTGTGTGGGGGAGGGGAGGTGACGTTACAGCACTTCTAGCATGTCAGATGGAACTTTTTTTTTTTAGGGTAAGTTCACACAGGGCGGATATGCTGCGTGTCCGCCCTGTGGTCCACAGGAAACGCCGGCCGAAAAACAGCACCGTGTTGTGGTGCAGTTTTTCGGCCGGAATGTCCGCTGTGGAAATCCTGCAATAAAAAAAATAAAATGCATACACTGACATGGCGACGCGTCCCTCCGACAACCTGACGTCCTGCAGGCCTGGGACGACGTTTCATCCCATGTGACCGCTGCAGCCTGTGATTGGCTGCAGCGGTCACATGGAATGAAAATTCATCCCAGGAGGCCGGACTGGAGGAAGAAGCACAGAATTCTGGGTAAGGGGGAGGGTATGTTCACACGGAAACTTTTCTATTGACATAATGAAAAACGGCTCTAGAAACGGCTCAAGAAGTGACATGCACTTCCTTTTATGGGGCGTTTTTTTAACGCGCCCTTTTTTAAAACGGCCGCATAAAAAACCGCCCCGTCGGAACGAAACACAGTTTTTCCCATTGAAATCGATGGGCAGATGTTTGGAGGTGTTCAGCTCCAGATTTCTCTGCTGTTAACGGTCCGAAAAACGTCCGGAAATAAGCCGTGTGAACATACCCTAAGGCCACACGGAGCGACACGGAGTGGCCAACGACCGCACCGGCACCATGTTAATGGCCGCACGTTATTTCAGGTAAAATGTCCCTTTACCTGCAAAATCGTGCAGCCATAAAGGGTGGATTAATAAATGGCCGCACGATTTTGCAGATAAAGGGACGTTTTACCTGCATTAAAGCGCGGCCATTAACAGGGTATTTGACAGCTGCGCCAAACATGGTGCTGGCGCAGTTGTTGGCCGCATCGCGCCCATTTCAGGGCCGTTCCGTGTAGCCTTACTTTAGTATAAGATTTTAATGTTGCGGTTGTGTGCTTGAGGCCTATACACTTTGCACAAAATTGAGGGTGGAATTTCTGTTACATATGGTGCATGTCTCCGTTCTTTGGTGCAGTTGCGCCATTTTCATCATTATATTGAGTATAACGTACTCCTCGCTTATAACAAACCATCCGCAGAGCAGGGCGCATGAGGCACGCGGTCGTTGATGCCGCAGCCGCAGGAGCTGTTCATCTGACGGTTACACATGTTCCAGTTTTACAGCTTCATCTCCATGTGTTCTGGACGGTGACGCTGTTTGTGCGGCGCGGACATGTAGGTTTCTATAACAAACACGTGCGCACTCGTCGCAGCGCCTGGATCGCTTTACTGCCATTTATAGCACATTAACTCTCCAGTGACCCCAATATGGTGCAGAGAATTGTCTATAGATAAGGTGGACATGAAGCCCCCCCAAGTCAGAAGAGCGTTTTATGTGCTCAGAGCAGATGTCACTTCCCTTCCCCCAGAGGGCGATAATGAGCACACGTTTTTACATTAAAAAGGATTTTATTCAGTAAAAATAGTAAACAATAAAAAAATATATAAAGTATCGCCACAATCATAACGACCCGTAGAATAAAGATAACTCATCATTTATACCATTTTCACCCAAAAACGTGATAGCAGTCAATCAATAAGCTTCACGCACCGAAAAACAAGCCCCCATCCGGATAATGGAAAAAATAAAAAAAGTTATGGCTTCTAGAAGCGGCAACAGAAAAATTATTAATTTTTTTAATAATGTTTTTATTGTGCAAAAGTACCAAAACTAAAAAACCCAAACGACACATATTTGGTATTGCCGCAATTGTAGAATAAAGTTATTATTATTTGTATTATTTGTACTGCACGTTGCATGTGAAAGTTTCTACATCAGAACAAGAAGAAGATATGAGCAGAGATTAGGAGATGCCTGTATATACTGTGGTATTATTGAGATCAGTGTATATGTGTATGCAGTCAGCTCCTGAGCTCCCCCTAGTGGTGGCTGCACTTTTTTTTTTTTTAATACTATGTCTATGCAGGGGATTTAGAGAAATTGTGTATCAGAAAAACAGATCTCCGACCACTCTAAAAATATATTACTATGCAATAAATCATCACCGAATGTTGCACCTAAAAATGACATGATGATAAAAGGTGGAGATTCACTTTGGGTTTTGTATTTTGCACTTGTAAAAGTGAATCCCGCTTATCTGCAATGTGGTTCGTGAATGTGTAAATGACCTGGGGTCGGTGTGATGTTCATTATACTGCAGCTGTCACTTCCTGTCACCCGGATCTGTGGCATTGACCTTGTAATAAAACTTCTGATGATTGTGTCACTTTCGCGCTGCCAGTAATCCCGCTGTCCGGTGTGTTTATTCATTTTAGCCGCAGCGTCCAAGTTGTTTCTTGTTGCCATTTCCTTGTATTGTGTCAGTTCCTGATCTGGTTCTGCACCTGCAATCAGCTCCTTCCTTTCCGCTTGTTCCCTTTCTGTCCCTACAGCTTATGTCTGATGTAAGGACTGCACCTGTAGTCAAATACTGAGCCTGGGGGTCGACACAAAGCATTGCGGAACTCAAAGAAATATTGGGATCCCACAAACTCTCCACAGGCAGCAATGCACAAACATTACAGCAGCAAGCAGAAGGCTACGAGTAATGCAGCCCGAGGACTACGAGCAATGCAGCCCGAGGACTACGAGCAATGCAGCATGAGGACCACGAGCAACGCAGCCCGAGGACCACGAGCAACGCATCCCGAGGACCACGAGCAACGCAGCCCGAGGACTACGAGCAATGCAACCCGAGGAATACGAGCAATGCAGCCCGAGGACTACGAGCAATGCAGCCCGAGGACTACGAGCAATGCAGCATGAGGACTACGAGCAATGCAGCCCGAGGACTAAAAGCAATGCAGCCCGGGGACTACGAGCAATGCAGCCCGAGGACTACGAGCAATGCAGCCCGAGGAATACGAGCAATGCAGCCCGAGGACTACGAGCAATGCAGCCCGAGGACTACGAGCAATGCAGCCCGAGGACTACGAGCAATGCAGCCCGAGGACTAAGAGCAATGCAGCCCGGGGACTACGAGCAATGCAGCCCGAGGACTACGATCAATGCAGCATGAGGACGAGCAATGCAGCCCGGGGACTACGAGCAATGCAGCCCGAGGACTACGAGCAATGCAGCCCGAGGAATACGAGCAATGCAGCCCGAGGACTACGAGCAATGCAGCCCGAGGACTACGAGCAATGCAGCCCGAGGACTACGAGCAATGCAGCCCGAGGACTAAGAGCAATGCAGCCCGGGGACTACGAGCAATGCAGCCCGAGGACTACGATCAATGCAGCATGAGGACGAGCAATGCAGCCCGGGGACTACGAGCAATGCAGCCCGAGGACTACGAGCAATGCAGCCCGAGGACTAAGAGCAATGCAGCCCGGGGACTACGAGCAATGCAGCCCGAGGACTACGATCAATGCAGCCCGAGGAATACGAGCAATGCAGCCCGGGGACTACGAGCAATGCAGCCCGGGGACTACGAGCAATGCAGCCCGGGGACTACGTGCAATGCAGCCCGAGGACTACGTGCAATGCAGCCTGAAGACCACAAGCATCGAAACAACGCACAGCACACAGACCCATCAAATCAACGCACAGCACACGGACCCATCGAAACAACGCACAGCACACGGACCCATCGAATCAACGCACAGCACACGGACCCTTCGAAACAACGCACAGCACACGGACCCATCGAAACAACGCACAGCACACGGACCCTTCGAAACAACGCACAGCACACGGACCCATCGAAACAACGCACAGCACACGGACCCATCGAAACAACGCACAGCACACGGACCCATCGACAACGCACAGCACACGGACCCATCGAAACAACGCACAGCACACGGACCCTTCGAAACAACGCACAGCACACGGACCCTTCGAAACAACACATAGCACACGGACCCATCGAAACAACGCACAGCACACGGACCCTTCGAAACAACGCACAGCACACGGACCCATCGAATCAACGCACAGCACACGGACCCTTCGAAACAACGCACAGCACACGGACCCATCGAAACAACGCACAGCACACGGACCCTTCGAAACAACGCACAGCACACGGACCCATCGAAACAACGCACAGCACACGGACCCTTCGAAACAACGCACAGCACACGGACCCATCGAAACAACGCACAGCACACGGACCCATCGAAACAACGCACAGCACACGGACCCATCGAAACAACGCACAGCACACGGACCCTTCGAAACAACGCACAGCACACGGACCCATCGAAACAACGCACAGCACACGGACCCTTCGAAACAACGCACAGCACACGGACCCATCGAAACAACGCACAGCACACGGACCCTTCGAAACAACGCACAGCACACGGACCCATCGAAACAACGCACAGCACACGGACCCATCGAAACAACGCACAGCACACGGACCCATCGAAACAACGCACAGCACACGGACCCTTCGAAACAATGCACAGCACACGGACCCATCGAAACAACGCACAGCACACGGACCCATCGAAACAACGCACAGCACACGGACCCATCGAAACAACGCACAGCACACGGACCCTTCGAAACAACGCACAAAACACGGACCCTTCGAAACAACGCACAGCACACGGACCCTTCGAAACAACGCACAGCACACGGACCCATCGAAACAACGCACAGCACACGGACCCTTCGAAACAACGCACAAAACACGGACCCTTCGAAACAACGCACAGCACACGGACCCTTCGAAACAACGCACAGCACACGGACCCATCGAAACAACGCACAGCACACGGACCCTTCGAAACAACGCACAAAACACGGACCCTTCGAAACAACGCACAAAACACGGACAGCACACGGACGACATCCACGTGCTGTCCGTGTTTTATGCATCAATTGCATTTAAAAAATAAAGTGCTTGCAAGTGCGTGAAAAACACGTCACACGCAAAGCACTCTGATGCATAACGCAACGCGTAAATCTGTCACGCTCGGGTGAATGTAGTCGAAGTAAAGGAGGGAGTTGGAACGATTTGTGCCAAATTTATTAAAAGAAACGCAGCTCTTAATAAATCTGGTGCATTCTGAACTGCCGGACAGTCATAAAATATAATCTACTCCTGCGCAGATACAGATTTGCGCCAACATTTTCACCTATTTTTCATAATGTGACCTAAATTACGTTTTTTAGAGACCACGCCCACTTTTCTAGTGACTTTCCAAATTTGGTGAGTGATGACAAAAGTCACTTGTTTTACCACCAATTTGTCATGTTGGCGACTTTTTGGTGCAGTTTACACCAAATCCCGGTATAGACGTCATAACTGCGGGATATTGTGTGTGACGGAGGCCGGACAGCGCGGCTGGAGACTAAAGCTGCATTGGTTGTCCCTGCGCTGCCTGTGATATGGAGGGATCAATGTGGTCTCCCCTCCATGTCACAGC
Source organism: Rhinoderma darwinii (assembly GCF_050947455.1). Classification (NCBI taxonomy): domain Eukaryota; kingdom Metazoa; phylum Chordata; class Amphibia; order Anura; family Rhinodermatidae; genus Rhinoderma; species Rhinoderma darwinii. The sequence continues at coordinate 401,789,551 of NC_134690.1, forward strand.
CGTGTGAGGACCACCCTACAAACAGCTCCACGTATCTCAGCTTCCTGGCTCAGGATGACACAGTGGTGAGGGGCATGTTGGGAATCACTGAAATCACAGCCGAATTTTCAGCTTTTGAGGGGAGTTCCGCAGGTGATGGGCCAGTATAATGGTCCGGAGCGTTATAATCTCCTAGTCCCACTATTCGCATATTATTCTTACAACCCAGAAACTAGGTCAGCGAGAAGTTTACAACCTGGAAGATAATCTGTTGTTGTTATTATAGATGATTAGATCAACCCTGTAATTATATTTATATAAAGTGCTCCCTGCACTGTGACCCTATTATAACTGGGCACGACCAGTCACGTGACTATTATGTAACATGTGCCTATAATTATCAGATGCGGCAGTACATTCTGTTCTGAAGAATATTCTAAGGTTTCCTGCTTGAAATTTCTTGTAAAAATAACAAGTTTAACACACGCTTATCTACTTTGGAGAAATTTCCAGACACATGCCCCACCCCTTAATATATAGGCCACGCCCATAACTGTGCCCCCACAGTACCCCCATAAGACTACCAGCCACTAGGCTCCCATAACTGTGCCACCCACAGTACCCCCATAAGACTACCAGCCACTAGGCTCCCATAACTGTGCCACCCACAGTACCCCCATAAGACTACCAGCAACTAGGCTGCCATAACTGTGCCACCCACAGTGCCCCCATAAGACTACCAGCCACAAGGCTCCCATAACTGTGCCACCCACAGTGCCCCCATAAGACTACCAGCCACTAGGCTCCCATAACTGTGCCACCCAGTGCCCCCATAAGACTACCAGCCACTAGGCTCCCATAACTGTGCCACCCACAGTGCCCCCATAAGACTACCAGCCACAAGGCTCCCATAACTGTGCCACCCACAGTGCCCCATAAGACTACCAGCCACAAGGCTCCCATAATTGTGCCACCCACTGTGCCCCTATAAGAGTTTCAGCCATTGTGCTCCCATAAGTGTGTCACCCACAGTGCCTTATTTTAGTAGCCTTAATGGTACGTTCACACTCTTACTAAAAAAACAGAGATGTTTTCAAGGGAAAACATCTGCTGATTTTCAGCCGTTTTTTTTTAGCAACTTGCGTTTTTCGCTGCGTTTTTTTACGGCCGTAACGGCTCAAGAAGAGACATGCACTTCATTTTACGCACCGTTTAAAAAAAAATTAACTGTAAAAAAATGTCGGAAAAGAACGCCGTATTTCCCATTCAAATCAATGGGCAGATGTTTGTAGGCATTATGCTTCCGTTTTTTCAAGCATTTTTCGAGGCGTAAGTGCCCCAAAATATGCCTGAAAACACTACGTGTGCACATACCCTAAGAGTACCAGCTATGCTCTTATAAGAGTGCCACCCACAGTGCCCCCATAAAAGTTCCAGTCACTGTGCTATCATAAGTGTGCCACCCACAGTGCCCCCATAAAAGTTCTAGCCACTGTGCTATCATACACGTGCCAGCCATAGTGCGCCCATGAGAGTACCAGCCACTGTGCTCTGAGTGTGCGACCCCCAGTGCCCCCATAAGAGTATCTACCACTGTGCTCCAATAAGTGTGCCGCTCACAGAGCCCCCATAAGTGTACCTAACATAAGAGTGTTAGAGTGCCTCTAAAATGTTGCAAGTGACAGTGTCCCCTAAATCAGTGCCAGCCATATGCCCCTTAAATTACGTGGAGCGAGTAGAAGGCTGGCACTGTCAGGAAGACATTGGTGGTTCAGTGATGGCAGTAAAAACCACCATGCCCTTATGTTCTGGGTGGCATAATCTGGAATGTGCCAATTGCAGCTTTTGTCACGGAGATACAATGTTTTACTTCACTTACTGGTAAAATTAAAAATGTTCTCTCCCCGTCATACAACGGGGTAGACGCTGCCGCATTATGACGTGTTTTGCCCTTGTTTTCTGCTCCACCCGGTGCGTGCCGGCGCCTCCATTTCGTCTGACACATATGGAGGAAACCGCCACACATGGCTACAATGTAGAAACCAGACTGTGACAATAAATGCCGGGACTCCCAGATAACGTACAGTCCTTCTTGTCCCTGCAGCCTCTTCTCCTTGTCTTGCGTGATCTGGAGGCTACAGGAGTTCTTTGATGATTCCAAGTGAAAGAAGAGACACAAAAACAACCCTGTGCGTCACGAAGAGGCAGTGTCTTATATAGCAGATACAACTTCTTATTACTGCTCCTATAGTGAGGGTGTGTTCACACGCAGTGTTTTCAGGCGTATTTTGGGCTGTTTACGTCTCGAAAAACGCCTGAAAAAACGGAAGCTGGACGCCTACAAACATCTGCCCATTGTAATCAATGGGATAAACAGCATTTAGCTCATACAGGGCGTCTTTTTACTCCGCTGTTTTAAAAAACGGAGCGTAAAAAGACGCTCCGTAAAAAGAAGTAGCGTGTCACATCTTGAGGCGTTTTTTGGAGCTGATTTTCTATTGAACACTATGAAAAACGCCTCAAAAAGCGCCTGAAAAGAAGCCTCAGGCGATGTTCACACGCAAACTCAAAAATTTCTGAAAATGCGGAGCTTCAAGGGAAAACATCTCCTGATTTTCAGACGTTTTATAAGCCACTCGCAATTTCCGCTGCGTTTTTCACGGCCGTTTTTGGAGCAGTTTTCTATAGAGTCAATGAAAAACGGCTCCAAAAACGTCCCAAGAAGTTTTTCAAAACGGCCACGTAAAAAAACGGCCCGTCGGAACAGAACGCCGTTTTTCCCATTTAAATCAATGGGCAGATGTTTGGAGGCGTTCTGCTTCCGATTTTTCGGCCGTTTTTCGGGCATTTACGGCCTGAAAAACGTCCGAAAATAGGCCGTGTGAACATACCCTTACTATGGTTATTTGTTAACCATTTGCATGTTAAAGTTGTCAGCCCCTCCCTCTTCCTACCTTATTATGGCTGTTCATTGACAACCATTTGTAGGTTAAACTTGTTAGCCCCTCCCTCTTCCATGCTGTGGTTGTTCATTGACAACACTTGTGCCCTGCCCCTTATTTACTTTGGTTGTTTGTTAAAAAACATTTGCATGTTGAGGTTGTCAGCCCCCCTCTCTTCCTGGCAGTGGTTTGTTCCTTGACAACCATGTATGTAATGTAGTTGTCAGCCCCTCCCCTTTTCATAATGTATAAAAACGTGGCAATTTGAAATATAAAATGAAACAGTTGGGATCATTTGTTAGGACATATTAAGTGACATCGACCTCTTTACATTGTAGAGGAGACATTATTTCCCAATGTGAAGGAAGAATCTGCTGTCGGGTAACATTGTAACCTAATTATCTCAGGGTGTTGGCAGCAAAACTACAAGAAAGGAGGAAGACATCCAGTTCTTGTCTGTGGGCTTGTCCCTACATCTTCCTATCCTGAGCCCAGACCCTGGGGGCCCCTCGGGAGCTCGTTTCTTCCTAGATCACGTGATGTGGATCATCCGAAGAGGAACAAAGTGAGAGCCAAGGAAATACGGGGCAAAATGCCAATCAGCATGCAAATCTTTGTTTTCTGCCCCTGGGCTGGAGGTGGAAGTGGCAGCAGAAGACGGGTGAACAGGAGGAGAGCACAGGGTCCCGGCAATTCAGGACATTACGTCCCCCACATGACTTACAATCTCGTTCCTGCACATTTTTCTTCTTGTTTTATAGTCTGAAGCTGCAGGATTTTTTTGTACAATCTTCTAAATCTTCATGAAGTCTCAGCAGGACCTAAACAAGTCAGTGTAGACGGGAGAGGTAGTCTCCTGTACAGCAGATACAACTTCCTATGTTCCTATGGCTCCTCTTAGCCATCGCCCTTTTTCAAGATATTTTTCAAAACAAGGAAGGTTTTATGACCACTGGGCTACTCCACTGGTTTGACTTAGGGCCACCTCTAAGTAGCCTCCCTGGTCTTCACCCTTTTACCCCTATACAGGGATCTGGTCTTCGCTGCAGGGAGGCTACCAGGTGGCTACCTCTCGAGGTGGTCCCGGCGGAGTAGCTGCCGGCCAATCAGACAAGAAACTGGCACTGGCATATGGAAGCTGACAGCGGATCAGTGGTCACAGGTGGCTGGCAGGTAGCTGGACACAGGCAGGTGGCAGGCTGACCACCGATAGCAACAGCAGACTGGATATAGGCTGGTAAAGGACAACTGGTTACAGGCTGATAACTGATGGCAATAACGGACTGCATACGGGCTGGTAACTGACAACTGGATACAGGGCTGATAACTGATAGCAGTAGCAGACTAATCAGATGCATACGGGAACCTTCGCTGCATAACACTAGGCTGTTCTAATATTGCTCAGGCACTTGGTGGTTAGTGAAAGTGCCGGAAATAGTCCTGGGGAGAGGGGGCAACAGGGATTGGTGAGACACTCTTGAATTTTGTGCGCGCCGGCTCTTTAAGAGTCAGGAACAGTGCGGCCGAGAGCGAGGAACATAGTCAGACGCCGGTGACCTGGTGGAGGGACAGGCCGCCGTACAAGGTATAAGAACCCGGTGGTGGGGACCGTCAGGACTAGCAGGACCCGCCACTGGCGTTACAGAAGGTGCAAAAATTGTCTAAAACAGACAACAAAATTTCTTGCATAAATACCCCTTCTTTTGGGAATAATTTGTCCCAGGATTCTGGCGCCTTTTGCTTAGTAAATCTCCCGCACTGTGTTTTTCCTATGAGCCGGGTCTTCTCATGATATATGACAATAATGACCGTCTTCTCTTGAGAAGCTCCGTACGCTTAATGGGTGGTCTGTGTCCAGAAGATAATCCACAAGGTCAAAGAAGTCCAGAATAAAGGAACCAGAGAATCAATAGCAGGAAGCAGTCAGGGACCCAACCCACGGGGACTAAAGGCCGAACTACACAGGCCAAAACAAGCGCCGCCGCCAATCACCGATACAAGTCAATCAGCGCTCATTTTGCACGGGCCGATGCACACTGTATGGGGACAAGCGATCATTAATACCATCCGTCATCCCCATCAGTTTGCATATTGTCGGATGTACATTCCATTTACACAAGGAGATCTGCTGCCAACAACGATGATCTTATAGGCTGCATTAAACATCAGTCGACAAATGAGCTGATCGCTGACATCTTAACACGGGCCAATGATCGGAAACAATTATTGCCTCGTGTAAATAGGACTTTAGGGTCATCCAAATAGTGGCCAAGATACAAAAAGTTTGATTACAGGTGGGCTGAAATGTCGGCATGTCCTTCCCACCAGTCACAGAGCTGCAGAGAACATCCCTCCATCATCACGCTCCACAAGCTGACTACTCCTGGTCATGGCCTTGGTTACTTGGCAATGTCTTGATCTATTTAAGGTGGCCCAAGGTCAAGAACAAGCAAGAAGATGTGAGACCTGACATAAAATAGAAGAGAAACATGGCTCCTCTATCATCAGGTCTTGGTCTCTGCTGTATCTGACATGGCTCCTCTATAATCCATCCTGTATTGTACTCACTATTCTGCTGGTGGAGTCACTGTGTACATACATTACATTACATTACTGATCCTGAGTTATATCCTGTATTATACTCCAGAGCTGCACTCACTATTCTGCTGGTGGAGTCACTGTGTACATACATTACATTACTTATCCTGTACTGATCCGGAGCTACATCCTGTATTATACTCCAGAGCTGCAGTCACTATTCTGCTGGTGGAGTCACTGTGTACATACATTACATTACTGATCCTGAGTTACATCCTGTATTATACTCCAGAGCTGCACTCACTATTCTGCTGGTGGAGTCACTGTGTACATTCATTACATTACTTATCCTGAGTTACATCCTGTATAATACTCCAGAGCTGCACTCACTATTCTGCTGGTGGAGTCACTGTGTACATACATTACATTACTGATCCTGAGTTACATCCTGTATTATACTCCAGAGCTGCACTCACTATTCTGCTGGTGGAGTCACTGTGTACATTCATTACATTACTTATCCTGAGTTACATCCTGTATAATACTCCAGAGCTGCACTCACTATTCTGCTGATGGAGTCACTGTGTACATACATTACATTACTTATCCTGTACTGATCCTGAGTTATATCCTGTATTATACTCCAGAGCTGCACTCACTATTCTGCTGGTGGAGTCACTGTGTACATACATTACATTACTTATCCTGTATTGATCCTGAGTTACATCCTGTGTTATACTCCAGAGCTGCACTCACTATTCTGCTGGTGGAGTCACTGTGTACATACATTACATTACTTATCCTGTACTGATCCTGAGTTATATCCTGTATTATACTCCAGAGCTGCACTGACTATTCTGCTGGTGGAGTCACTGTGTACATACATGACATTACTTATCCTGTATTATACTCCAGAGCTGCACTCACTATTCTACTGGTGGAGTCACTGTGTACATACATTACATTACTTATCCTGTACTGATCCTGAGTTACATCCTGTATTATACTTCAGAGCTGCACTCACTATTCTGCTGGTGGAGTCACTGTGTACATACATTTCATTACTTATCCTGTACTGATCCTGAGTTACATCCTGTATTATACTCCAGAGCTGCACTCACTATTCTGCTGGTGGTGTCACTGTGTACATACATGACATTACTTATCCTGTATTATACTCCAGAGCTGCAGTCACTATTCTACTGGTGGAGTCACTGTGTACATACATTACATTACTTATCCTGTACTGATCATGAGTTACATCCTGTATTATACTCCAGAGCTGCACTCACTATTCTGCTGGTGGAGTCACTGTGTACATACATTACATTACTTATCCTGTACTGGTCCTGAGTTATATCCTGTATTATACTCCAGAGCTGTACTCACTATTCTGCTGGTGGAGTCACTGTATACATACATTACATTACTTATCCTGTACTGATCCTGAGTTATATCCTGTATTATACTCCAGAGCTGCACTCACTATTCTGCTGGTGGTGTCACTGTATACATACATTACATTACTTATCCTGTACTGATCCTGAGTTACATCCTGTATTATACTTCAGAGCTGCACTCACTATTCTGCTGGTGGTGTCACTGTGTACATACATTACATTACTTATCCCCTTACTCAAGTCTATGGGGATCCGTAAAACGGAACCCGCATGAAGGCACCTCGGACGTGAAAAACATCACGTTTTTCACATGCGAGTTTCCCCTTGTTCGTGTGAATCTGGCCTTAGAGTGTTGGACGATCCCACAGAAATCAGCAGGCTTGGATGACTGTCGACTAATGTGTATGGAACCTTAAGTCCACACGTAGTGTAAATACTGCTAATTTTTCGTAAAATATTTCATTGTGGAAAATGCGCAGTGTAATACAGTAGCAGCAGAGTGGATGATATTTAAACAAATCTCCTCCACACGCTGCGTAAAAAAACGCCGAAAAAACGCTCAGAAATCGACCTGCTGTGCGTTTCTTTTTAATCTGCAGCGTCAATTGTATTTGTGTAATCGCTGCTTTTCTGTTGTGGGTTTTCTCTATTGAACTCAATGGAGAAGTAAAACCCCCTACAAATATCAGATATTGCAATTTTTGCGGCGGAAAAGCGGCGATTCTGCCGCAAAAATTGCAACTCAGAAAAAGAAAACAAGCCTTACCCAGATCTCTCTGCTCCTGCGTCCAGCCCGGCCTCCAGCGATGACGTTCCAGCCAATGTGACCGCTGCAGCCAATCACAGGCTGCAGCCGTCACATGGCATGAAATGTCACCCCAGGAGGCCGGGGGTCAGAGGGACGTGTCGCCATGGCTATGGGTATGGACTGGAGTTCCCTGTGGGGACCAGAGTGGATACGCTGTGTGCTTTTACGCAGCGCCCCGTGTGGACATAGCAATAGACTCATTCATAGGAACAGGTCTAAGGGGCAAGGAAAAAGTCTATACATGACCCCCTCGCCGGGGCACATCACTTGCATAGAGCGTGCTCCTCATTTTCATTCCCTCATTCAGCATTTTGTTTCGTTGGTGGAAATGCCCCCACTAGCTGATCTCTGAGGGCGTCTTATTGATGCCTTAAGTTATTTACAGGGGTCTATAAAGTGACCAAATCCCTTTTACCTTATTATATCTTCATCCCAAGAGGTGCTGCAGCAGCCGGGATCTCTTCTCAGCTCTGTTATCTGCAGTTACTCTATAAACATCTAATAATAATTGATGGGAAAGGTCAGCGTGACTGTCACTCGCTGTGTGATGAGCTGGCTGACATTTCTTACATGTAGATGTTGTCGTGTGATTCATGTTTTCTGTGTAATATACGGAGCTGTAGATTGGCAAGTGGAGTATTTACCGTCAGTGCCGCCTACACGCAGCGGGGGAAGCCATTTTGAAGGCTGGACCAATTTTTAGATAGAAAAATCATGTATGTAACATCCTGGAGGTGTGAGGCACAGAGTGTCTCTGTATTTACTCAGCTCCGTCTCCTCTACAAGATCTAGTTATTGTGTAGACGTGTCGTGTAGGATAGGACGCCAGGCCGGATCAAGCTCCGTGGAGGACCATGGGCAAAACTTGGGTTGACCCCCTCGCTGTTTTTTTCTTTGGAAGGAGGGAAATGTACGAAAAACGGTGCCATACAATGTCCAAGTAATACAGCGACACTGTGCCTAAATAATAGGGCTCAGGGGATCAGTGCCTACAATAGCGGCGCTATATAATGCCCAAATAATACCACCAATGTAAGTACCATACAGTGATTAAATAATACTGCTATACAGTGCCCAAATAATAAAGCCAGAAAGTGAACACATATCACTGCCGTAAAATAACAGTGCCCAAATAATAGTGCGAAACATAAGAACTACAAATATTATTACTGCTATACAAACCGAATATAATAATATAATAGTACCATACAGTGCCCACATAATACTGCTACATATTACATATACTGTATATTAGTGCCATACAGTTAACATTTAACAGAACCAGAGTGATATATAGTGCCAAAATACCAACAATGTTAAATATTCGTGCCGCACAGTGTCCATATAATAGCGCCACAGTGTCCATATAATAGCGCCGCACAGTGTCCATATAATAGCGCCGCACAGTGTCCATATAATAGCGCCGCAGTGTCCATATAATAGCGCCGCACAGTGTCCATATAATAGCGCCGCACAGTGTCCATATAATAGCGCCGCACAGTGTCCATATAATAGCGCCGCACAGTGTCCATATAATAGCGCCGCAGTGTCCATATAATAGCGCCGCACAGTGTCCATATAATAGTGCAGCAGTGTCTATAATAGCGCCGCAGTGTCCATATAATAGCGCCGCACAGTGTCCATATAATAGCGCCGCACAGTGTCCATATAATAGTGCCGCACAGTGTCCATATAATAGCGCCGCACAGTGTCCATATGATAGCGCCGCAGTGTCCATATAATAGCGCCGCACAGTGTCCATATAATAGCGCCGCACAGTGTCCATATAATAGCGCCGCAGTGTCCATATAATAGCGCCGCACAGTGTCCATATAATAGTGCCGCAGTGTCCATATAATAGTGCCGCAGTGTCCATATAATAGTGCCGCAGTGTCCATATAATAGTGCCGCAGTGTCCATATGATAGCGCTGCAGTGTCCATATAATAGTGCCGCAGTGTCCATATGATAGCGCTGCACAGTGTCCATATAATAGTGCCACACAGTGTCCATATAATAGTGCCGCAGTGTCCATATGATAGCGCTGCAGTGTCCATATGATAGCGCCGCAGTGTCCATATGATAGCGCCGCAGTGTCCATATAATAGCGCCGCACAGTGTCCATATGATAGCGCCGCAGTGTCCATATGATAGCGCCGCAGTGTCCATATAATAGCGCCGCACAGTGTCCATATAATAGCTACGCAAAAAAATGGAGCAGCAGTGCTGGGCACATAGATACTGCTGGTGTCATGACATAATATTGCTGCTGTAAAAGCCGGCGGTTAGGAAATATAGTCGACCAGTTATGGGGTTGGCGCTATGGGTGCACTCAGTGATCGCCGCACCACGGATATGTATCTTGCGGCAGATTGCACTGAAGCGCAGACCGTATAATCGTAGCCAGGGTTCCCTTCACCCAGGCAAAGATTCAGTTCGCCCCCCTAGCCCTGTATCCAAATACCCTGGCCAAGGCTTGTTGGCGCCGCTTGGCACATGCCCTCCCCAGCGATGCCCCTGCCAGCACGTGCAGATCATATCCAGCACTGACTGTATAAAATAAGGAACTGGTGTTATTAATAATGCTCTGATGTGTCCGGCGTCCGCTGGAAAGTACCAGGTTTATCAGAAAAGAGAATATTCTGGGACTTTTAATGTGTGAGCATAGAAACAATGAGTAACAGCGGGGACATCGCACGACGCCATGCAACTCTGCAGGATCGGTCTGTGCTGCCCCATATCCACTTGGCACACATTTCAGATGCACTAATATTATTATTAAACTAGTAGGTACTATTACACCTATTAACAAACCTTCCAAAGTGCCAGTCACTTGTGATGACACATCCTTATAGCCCTGGATACTTAGAATGCAGAAGAGTCAGGTGGGAGGGGCTTCATTTTTCTCATCCCCCTAACTGGCACTTTGGAGAAGCCATTTAGTCAATTGCACTCACTAGATTAGGCTTCATATGTCATTGTACAATGTCTCTGTGGAATCATCCCTACAAACCGCACTCAGCTCTGCTACATGTGTAGTAGTCTTAGACCTCCACTCAAGATCCACTAATAGAACGGTGAAGATGGAATAGTCTTAATGAGTAAAGAGAATGGTTTCTTTGTTAAATGTAGCAGAGCTGAATGTGTCATTAGTAATATAGCTTTACCTATAGTCCTATGTGTCAGCACCATGAACTCAGCTCTGCTACATATTGGAGATTTTAAAGTTTAGATTTTCTCCATCTCTCTTTGCTTCTGCATGGTGGAAGTGACATCACACTGAGTGGTGCCCATGGAGGTTTTAATGTTTATTTTAGCCCCTCATCCTGGACATTTACATGGGACAACCTGTTGAACTTTCAATTGTGTCGTTTCTGAACTGAAGAACGACTCAATAAATACGTGCTAAAGAGACAGATACAATAGTAACAGACAGATGTAGCAGTACTGAGTTTGTCATTTGGCACAGCTTACTCTGACATCTAAACGAGTTATCTGTGTTTTTGTATGGGACTGCAGGTAAACCTGTACTACATCTTCTTACTTCATATTTATCACAGTAGACAAATAATGCAACCCTAGAAACGTGAACAACTATCTCAGCTCTGCTACATATGTAAGCCTCTCACATAGAACCAATACAGCAACTGAGGTGACTACAATGATGAGGAGGACCACGCTTGTTACAGGGCTTGTGTATGGCTGCAGTAAAGTCCCTGGCAGGACCGGCCCCATTCATTCTCCTTCCTCTTTCTGTTGGTGGTTTCACAATTGTCCCTTTGATTCTTACACTGGGATTTATTAGAGGGTAATTGTTGTGCGGCTGCGTCATTTTACATCAAAGACTAAGTGGTGGCCTTCATCTTGGCTCATTAGAAGGGTGGACGTCGGACAGGTCCGGGCAGTGTGACTACAAGGCTCATCAGAGCACAAACATAAATAATAAGATAAAACAAATCGGTCCCGCATCCAATAATCTGGAAATCTGATGGTCCGGCAAATATGAATATGATCCTAAAAGCTGTTAAAAGAGGCAGTTTGTAGCTATAATGGTCCAAATGCAGAATCACAAGCAATGGACTAATATTTGATTAAATTTGTAAATACATTGCAGCCTGCATTATACTCCAGAGCTGCACTCACTATTCTGCTGGTGGAGTCACCGTGTACATACATTACATTACTTATCCTGTACTGATCCTGAGTTATATCCTGTATTATACTCCAGAGCTGCTCTCACTATTCCGCTGGTGGAGTCACTATGTACATACATTACATTACTTATCCTGTACTGATCCTGAGTTATAGCCTGTATTATACTCCAGAGCTGCACTCACTATTCTGCTGGTGGAGTCACTGTGTACATACATTACATTACTTATCCTGTACTGATCCTGAGTTACATCCTGTATTATACTCCAGAGCTGCACTCACTATTCTGCTGGTGGAGTCACTGTGTACATACATTATATTACTTATCCTGTACTGATCCTGAGTTACATCCTGCATTATACTCCAGAGCTGCACTCACTATTCCGCTGGTGGAGTCTCTGTGTACATACATTACATTACTTATCCTGTACTGATCCTGAGTTACATCCTGTATTATACAACAGAGCTGCACTCACTATTCTGCTGGTGGAGTCACTGTGTACATACATTACATTACTTATCCTGTACTGATCCTGAGTTATATCCTGTATTATACTCCAGAGCTGCACTCACTATTCTGCTGGTGGAGTCACTGTGTACATACATTACATTACTTATCCTGTACTGATCCTGAGTTATATCCTGTATTATACTCCAGAGCTGCACTCACTATTCTGCTGGTGGGGTCACTGTGTACATACATTACATTACTTATCCTGTACTGATCCTGAGTTATATCCTGTATTATACTCCAGAGCTGCACTCACTATTCTGCTGGTGGAGTCACTGTGTACATACATTACATTACTTATCCTGTACTGATCCTGAGTTACATCCTGTATTATACTCCAGAGCTGCACTCACTATTCTGCTGGTGGAGTTACTGTGTACATACATACATTACTTATCATGTACTGATCCTGAGTTACATCCTGCATTATACTCCAGAGCTGCACTCAATATTCTGCTGGTGGAGTCACTGTATACATACATTACTCATCCTGTACTGATCCTGAGTTACATCCTGTATTATACTCCAGAGATGCACTCACTATTCTGCTGGTGGAGTCTCTGTGTACATACATTACATTACTTATCCTGTACTGATCCTGAGTTACAGCCTGTATTATACTCCAGAGCGGCACTCACTATTCTGCTGGTGGAGTCACTGTGTACATACATTATATTACTTATCCTGTACTGATCCTGAGTTACATCCTGCATTATACTCCAGAGCTGCACTCACTATTCCGCTGGTGGAGTCTCTGTGTACATACATTACATTACTTATCCTGTACTGATCCTGAGTTACATCCTGTATTATACTCCAGAGCTGCACTCACTATTCTGCTGGTGGGGTCACTGTGTACATACATTACATTACTTATCCTGTACTGATCCTGAGTTATATCCTGTATTATACTCCAGAGCTGCACTCACTATTCTGCTGGTGGAGTCACTGTGTACATACATTACATTACTTATCCTGTACTGATCCTGAGTTACATCCTGTATTATACTCCAGAGCTGCACTCACTATTCTGCTGGTGGAGTTACTGTGTACATACATACATTACTTATCATGTACTGATCCTGAGTTACATCCTGCATTATACTCCAGAGCTGCACTCACTATTCTGCTGGTGGAGTCACTGTATACATATATTACTCATCCTATACTGATCCTGAGTTACATCCTGTATTATACTCCAGAGATGCACTCACTATTCTGCTGGTGGAGTCTCTGTGTACATACATTACATTACTTATCCTGTACTGATCCTGAGTTACAGCCTGTATTATACTCCAGAGCGGCACTCACTATTCTGCTGGTGGAGTCACTGTGTACATACATTACATTACTTATCCTGTACTGATCCTGAGTTACATCCTGTATTATACTCCAGAGCAGCACTCACTATTCTGCTGGTGGTGTCACTGTGTACATACATTACATTACTTATCCTGTACTGATCCTGAGTTACATCATGTATTATACTCCAGAGCTGCACTCACTATTCTGCTGGTGGAGTCACTATGTACATACATTACATTACTTATCCTGTACTGATCCTGAGTTACATCCTGTATTATACTCCAGAGCTGCACTCACTATTCTTCTGGTGGAGTCACTGTGTACATACATTACATTACTTATACTGTACTGATCCTGAGTTACATCCTGTATTATACTCCAGAGCTGCACTCACTATTCTTCTGGTGGAGTCACTGTGTACATACATTGCATATCCTGTACTGATCCTGAGTTACATCCTGTATTATACTCCAGAGCTGCACTCACTATTCTGCTGGTGGAGTCACTGTGCACATACATTACATTACTTATCCTGTACTGATCCTGAGTTACATCCTGTATTATACTCCAGAGCAGCACTCACTATTCTGCTGGTGGAGTCACTGTGTACATACATTACATTACTTATCCTGTACTGATCCTGAGTTACATCCTGTATTATACTCCAGAGCTGCACTCACTATTCTGCTGGTGGAGTCACTGTGTACATACATTACATTACTTATCCTGTACTGATCCTGAGTTACATCCTGTATTATACTCCAGAGCTGCACTCACTATTCTGCTGGTGGAGTCACTGTGTACATACATTACATTACTTATCCTGTACTGATCCTGAGTTACATCCTGTATTATACTCCAGAGCTGCACTCACTATTCTTCTGGTGGAGTCACTGTGTACATACATTACATTACTTATCCTGTACTGATCCTGAGTTACATCCTGTATTATACTCCAGAGCTGCACTCACTATTCTGCTGGTGGAGTCACTGTGTACATACATTACATTACTTATCCTGTACTGATCCTGAGTTACAGCTACTATTATACTCTAAAGCTGCAGTCATCATTTTGCAGAGTTCAGAGCTGAAATCTCCCAGCATTCCCTGCTTGTTCAATATTTGCACAGAGTTTGCCGTTTAGAGTCGTGTCCTTACACCTCTGTAAAGTCACCTCATGGAGGAAAAACGAACTACCCTGCATTACTAGAGCTTAGCTGAGCTGTTAGGCTGGGTTCACACGACCATGTTACGTACGTAATGGACGGAACGTATTTCAGCCGCAAGTCCCGGACCGAACACAGTGCAGGGAGCCGGGCTCCTAGCATCACAGTTATGTACGATGCTAGGAGTCCCTGCCTCGCTGTGGGACAACTGTCCCGTATTGTAATCATGTTTTCAGTACGGGACAGTAGTTCCCCGGAGAGGCAGGGACTCCTAGCGTCGTACATAACTATGATGCTAGGAGCCCGGCTCCCTGCAGTGTGATCGGTCCGGGACTTGCGGCGGAAATACGTTCCGTCTTTTACGGACCGAACATGCTCGTGTGAATCCAGCCTTAGGTGGATGCCTTAGGACAAGCCTGCTGACTGTTTCCAATAACAACCAGCAGAATCGTGATGGATTGTCTCCTGATACGTTAGTGTGGTGTGACTCCAGTTCTGACATTAGATATATCACCTCGGCTCTATGTATTCCTGACCTTGTTCATTAGACCCCGGCCGCACCGGTGTATAAAGTGGAGGCAGTCATCATGTGTGCTGTGTACGGATCACCTCGTGGACAGCTCAGTGTGTCCAAGTTCACACATCAAAGGGGTCTTACAGTTTGGACAAACCCTATTTGTTACAAGGGTACCCCAGAAGATTGACTTATTGCAGGGGGTCCTGCCGCTGGGATCCTCATGATCAGAAGGTATTGCCGTGGTCAGTGGATCCCCCAGATTTGGATTACACGGGGTCCAGACAGCGATCGTCGGCTTCTATTAGCGTAGAAAACCTGAGTAACCAGATAACAGCTTTATAGGGGTTGTTTAGGATTAGAAAAACAGGACTGCATTCTTCCAGAAACAGCGCCACACCTGTCCATGGGTTGTATCTGGTATTGCAGATTTAGTCCATTGAAGTAAATGATACTGAGCTGCAATACCACACAGAACCTGTGGACAGGTGTGGCGCTGTCCTTATACTGGACATATTCTTTCCGAGTAGGATCTGACCAACCACCTGATTCTAAAAGACTGCAGTAAGAAACTATCTAATATACTTTGTTACAATTCCTCAGCATTTTCAAAAACTCTGCTTGTTGACAGTGAATGGGAATATTCTTGTTTACTTTAAAAGGTTGAGAAACACCCTGACCTAATATTTCTCTAATACTGAGAGTTTTTTTTACAATTGTCTCCAGTCTAAACTAAACACATCATCAGCAAATTCTCTCTCATGTCCTGATAGTTTGTTACAATGTATCAGTGCAGGTAAAATGCATCAGCTCGGCTTCCAGGCAGTTTATCTCACAGAGGATTGTCTAGACTGTATACAATTGTAACAAAACCTGATCGGGTCGGATTTTCAGCCTCTGAATACAAACATGATGTTTCCATTTACTGACAGCAAGCAGGGATCTTGAAATTGGTGAGGAATTGAAACACAAAGTATATTAGAAAGTTGCAGAACTTTTTATCATACAATGAGTTATCTTTATTTTCAAGTAATTTCTCACTAATGAAAGGTGGGATAGGTTTGTCCTACAAGATGGCGGCCGCGGCGTACGCAGACCACAAGCTGCTACTCTCCCGATTCTTTCTTGACCTACAAGCTGTAAATCCTTCACTTCAAGGAGAAATCGCTTTTTTCGCCTTACTGTCTGGAACGTAGGATTTACCTCGTCTCTTTGTCACAACTTGTCAGCTCACCGGAAAAACGAGTTCTTTAAAAGCGCAGCATTCACCTAATCCAGAGAATCAATGGAGGCGGCGACGAAACCCGCGACCGTCAGATCTGCCGGCTCCTCGCTTTCATTTAGGTCCTTTTCACATTCTTTAGTTGATTGACAGAAGTTTGTCTCAGATCTGAGTCGAAAAAAACATTTCTCTGAGATGATGGCGAGCTGCGTACGAAACGATGAGGGTGATATTTTACGGCTTATGCATTATATTTACCAGCTCTAGGGGCGCGCGATGCATCGAAATTTTGATACGGTTTCCATGGGGTGCGCCCTCAAACCGTTCAACACCGTTAATTCATGTATTCCGATACGAAGCTGCACGGCCGCAGTATAGTAACACGTGACTGTATGAGAGCGGGGCCGCGGCTGTGCGATACATGTGTAATATAGTCATTGCCCCACTGCTGACAAGTGTGCGCGCGCGGTCAGCATGAGGTGATGCGGCTGGCGCTGCACTAATGATTGCCGGCACTGAAGACAGAACATGGCGGGCGCGCTGCAAACATGCTGCCGCTCATTAGTGCCGTGCCGACCGCATCACCTTATGCTGACCGCGCGCACTTATTGTCAGGAGCCGGGCAATGACTGTGTTACACAGCCGCAGCCCTGCTCTAACGGCGGAGATCAGAGAAACCTCCCACTTAGGCCCCATGCACATGACCGTAAAAAATCCCCGTAATTACGGACCCCTTCGGTTCTATTGGCCGCGGACACCTTTTTCCGTGTCGCTACAGATAGGTGTCCGTGCCGTAGAACCGTGCTGGGAATTATGGAGCATGTCCTACTTTTAGTATTTTACATCGAGATCGCGCTTGATTTCATTAAGTCCCACACAAACGTTAGCGAAGTGTCAGGATTGTGAATAGACATCGCGTCCTGGCTGGAGGTGAAGTCTATTCACTCTCAGGACACTTCAGTAACGTTAATGTGTGAGTAAGGCGATGTTCACACGCAAACGCAAAATAAATCTGAAAATACGGAGCTGTTTTCAGGCGAAAACAGCTCCTGATTTTCACACTTTTTTTTAACAACTCGCGTTTTTCAAGCTGTTTTTCAATGGAGTCAATGAAAAACGGCTCCAAAAACGTCCCAAGAAGTGTCCTGCACTTCTTTTGACGAGCCGTCGTTTTACGCGCCGTATTTTGACAGCGACGCGTAAAATAAAGGCTCGTGGGAACAGAACATTGTAAATCCCATTGCAGGCAATGGGCAGATGTTTGTAGGCGTATTAGGGGCGTTTTTTCAGGCGTGTCTGAAACCATTGCGTGTGAACATACCCTAAGGCTGGGTTCACACACACTATTTACGGACGTAATTCGGGCGTTTTAGCCCCGAATTACGTCCGAAAATACGGCTCCAAAGCGGCGGCAAACATCTGCCCATTTATTTGAATGGGTCTTACGATGTGCTGTGCCGACGGTCATTTTTTTTGCACGCCGCTGTCAAAAGACAGCGTGTAAAAAAAGACGCCCGCGTCAAAGAAGTGCCTGTCACTTCTTGAGACGTAATTGGAGCCGTTTTCTATTGACTCCATAGAAAACCAGCTCCAATTACGTCCGTAATGGACGCAGCGAAAAGTGCCGGCAACATGCCATTACGTCTGAAATTACAGAGCTGTTTTCTCCAGAAAACAGCTCCCTGATTTCAGCTGTTACGGACGTGCACGTGTGAACATACCCTTAGTGATAGCACAGCGTGATCTCGCGAGATCACTATGTGTGGAGTACATGAATGGGGAGGAGTGTATGACGCTGATTGGTCACTGATTGGTCAGCGTCATACACTCCTCTGTACAACGCCCACTTGGTCAAAAAGTAAAAACACGCCCAGTTGGGCATTAAGAAAGTCTAAAATCGTTCATAACTCCATCAAAAATGAACGTTTTTCTAAATAAAAAACACTGCCGTAATCTACATTACGGCGCCGATCACATCATATAGGAGACAGGGCACTTATAATGTGGTGAAAGCCTCTTTAATGCGTTAAAAGTCAAGATAAAGATGCATTTCTTTTTAAGGTCAAAGTATGAAATGGAGACATAAAAAATGTTAGATCCATCAATAGCTGCTTGTTGATGGTTTCCATGTAGCAATATCAGGGTTTCTTTTTCTACAGATTGCCGAGTAAAAGTAAACTGAAAAGTAAGTGACAAAAACAGGAATAGAAATGCCGATATATTACAGATATGCCCTTATGGCGGTGATTCTACAATTCAGATGTAGCAGAGCTGACCTTAACCTCTTTGCAACTGCATTGTCTGTACATTGTGATTATTCTCTCAGTAATATAATGTAGTAGGCTACCTCCAGTCCATTTCAATTCCACAGATTGCGATATCATAGTGAGTTTTGGTGCGAAGCGACAAACTCAATATCACTACACTTAACAATCTCAGCTTTATGCATATCTGATTTTCACAGTTCAAACTGAAATTCCAGATTAAATTTCAGATTACAAGAATGTATGAATTATCAAAGAATTTATTTACATTACCCTGGAAGTAGCCCTGGCAGCCTGAAGACCGCCATTCTTTATACTGCAGGCTGCATCCAGAGAACTAATGCAAAATAGAAACAATGATACAAAATCGAAACAAGGTTGACGAAACAAAGCTGCAGGAGGCAACTGGCGCACATTTTCCCGTTCCTATCAACTACAATAGAATACGCCATTCCGATCCTGACAGGACGCCGCACTGTCACTAAATCTACAATAATGAGGAATAATTATCAGACTAATGGAGCGGTAATTACTACAGAAGCGAAAACCTGAAATGTGCGGGACGCTTCTCTGATGACTGCAGTCAATCCGGGCCACCATTAAACTGAGACAGGTCTGACATTTATTAGGAAGAGGCACGATCCCAATATGACCTGAAATCAAAGGAAGACGGCTCGTAAATGTATCCGAAACAGAGTTATGTCTTATCCATATACAGAGCCGAGATTGTTATATGTAGCAGAGCTATTAGGATATCACAATCTGTGATCATGAATAGGACTGGAGGTAACCAGCTGCTTTATCTTAGGTCCCATGCACACGAACGTGCTTTTGCGGCCGCAATTCCCCCGAAAATCCACTGGAGAATTGCGGCCCCATTCATTTCTATGGGGCCATGCACACAACAGTGGTTTCCATGGTCCGTGCCTGGCCCAGGAGCCCGGACCACAGAAAGAACGGACATGTCTTACTACGGCCGTGTTCTGCGGTCAAGCCTCATAGCAAATAATGGCCGCGGCCATGTGCACGGCCCGCGATTTGCGGGCGGCTCGCGGGTGACACTCCGGCCCCGGGTGACACTCCTCCCCCGGCCGACCCGAAAATCACGGCCGTGCACATCTCTACAGTCGTGCGCATGAGGCCTTACCCAGAGTATTGTCACAATGCAAAGATTATGCAGTGCCAAAGAGTTTAATGACAAATTGAGCTCTGCTACATCTGAGTCCTCACTGAAAGGGCATATCTGTAATACATCTAAATTAAATTTTTTGCTTTTGGCCCTTATTTTTACTCTGTGATGTGTAGAAAAAAAAAATTTTATTCCATAGAAACCATCAGCATGCTGCTCCTGGTGGACCTGTTTTTTTGCGATGTCGCTACTTAATTTGTCGCGGAGTTTCTTACGGCTGTTTTTGGAGCTTTTTCAATAGAGTCTATGAAAAACGGCTCCAAAAACATCCCAATAAGTGACCTGCACTTCTTTTTTGCTGCCTTTTTTACGCTTACGGCCCGAAAATAGACCATGTGCACATACCCTTAGTGTATAAGGGTTCATATGAACAGTTTTTTGTGTATTCAGGTGTTCTTTACCTTCAGCTGTGTAGGTAGAAGTCGTTCAAGGTGAATAAATTGGTCCTCCCTGGATGCAAAGGTACGTTCACATCTGATATGGGGAATATAAAGACGTAGGAGAGGTGAATTTGTCATTTGTCTCTTTAGGCTGCGTTCTTTTGCATTGTGACACCTCTATGAGTTAATGGTATATAGCAGGTTTGCTTGCAGTCCTATGCAAAAATACTGATTATATATCGTGATATATAGGTGTTGTGCCAAATGACAAACACAGCTCTGCTACATCTGACAAACGTAATATTACTATACCTGTATAAGATGTATCCTTGCGTGATCTTAAATAAAATAATCCTTTTAAGTATCAATATTACTCTAAAGCTGGGGGAGCAGCAATGGCAACCATATTGGCGGCCACCCAGCCTTCCCAGAAAAACGGTAGAACTAAACGCTGGCTAAAAAAAACGACTTACGGACATTCTTGTGATTCTTTTGGTTAATAACAGGCCATTATATATGTCTATGGGACTCTATGGGCAGGAGGTGGACAATTCCTTTAAGTATTAATATTCCTCCCCTCCCCCCATTCGCGTCGGCCACTTTGAAATTGCTCCAGGAAGAAGATTATGTATCACTGGGCAGCGGCAGATTTACCATTCAAGATCTTAGCAAAGCTGGGTGACAACCACTTCAGCAGCTACAATGGCGGCCATATTGGTTGTCACCGCCAGGAGGAGTTGAGGAGAAGAGAGGACGAGCGTCTACCACATGGATGGAGAGAGTCGCAGGAATCGTGATCTGGTCATATATGAGGCAGGACTCGGAAGCTTCGGGGAGGAGGAAGACTCCGGTCTTAGACATAATCTTATTTTATTTGCGGGCCGTAAAACAAGATATGAGCATTACCGTATAAATCATGAAGCGCTCGTAAAAGGGATGAATGACCTCCGGGAGGAGGGACGGGGACATGTATAATGGTGATTTATGGGCTGTAGGATTAGGAGCTTCCCATATGTATCACCTGCGGAACATTCCACATCTCCCAGAAGATTCCACATGTGAGAAGAAGGGGGACTTCCATATTCTCAGGATCGGGAGAAAGGGGGACCCAATGGACGGACTCTGTTTTCCTAATTAGCGTTGTCGAAAAACCCTTTTAAATTGAATCTCCACCTTTTATCATGTAGTTTGTAGGTCCAGTTTTTTTTCTTATACACCGCGCCAAATCTCCTGCCTAGACATAAAACAAAATTCTGCCACCACTAGAGGGAACTAATGAGCTTACGGTGTTATTGAGTTCAATGTATACATTCCTGCAGTGAGCTCCCCCTAGTGGTGGCTGCAGGCAGCGGAATTTTATAATTTAAGGCCTTGTAAAGCGCTTTTTAAACTACAGGCATTTTTGACGCATTTTAGTCATGTTTTTTTACTCGTTTTGTGTGCGCTTTCTGCGCGTAATTAGGATTTCTATTGACTGTGGGAATTGGATGTGTTTTCGGCACGTTTTGCCAAAGAATTAACCTGACGCTTCTTTTTTTTACGCAACACATTTTTTAAACACGCACGTATGCACTAACGGCGCATTTTCCCACTGATGTTAATTGGAAGCTGAAAAATGCGTCATATACACGCCGTGTGAACAGGGCCTAACCCTATGTCTATGCCGGGGATTTGGAGCTCTGTAAGAAAAATAAAGCTCCAAAAGCGACTCATAAATGGAAAATCTGCCTAGTGATACAGTAATACGGGGGCAGGGGCTCGATCACTGGAGGCTATTCAGGGCTCTAGGAAAGCTGGGTGAGCCTTATGAGAGTTGTAATGGAGACCATCTTTATTGTCATCCAGCTTTTCTAGGAATAGATATAATGAAAGGCTACAATAAGAGGGCACTGAGTATCTCGATACCTCATGTCAGACTGGATGATGAGGATCCGGATCCTTCCAAGAAGAGAGGAACATTAAAGAGGATTCATTATCGGAATTATAACTGGGCGTGAAAGCTGCGAGTGTTTGATTTGTGAACATTACAGGAGGTAATTAAAGGAACGCACAATGACGTTTAAAGGGATTGTCCAGGATTAGGTAATGATGGCTGCTTTATTCCAAAAACAGCGCCACTCCTGTCCATGGGTTGTGTCTGGTATTGCAGCTCCATTGAAGTAAATGGGGCTGAGATGCAATACCCCACACCACCTGTGGACTGTTGTGGCGCTGTTTCTGGAACAAAAAAAAGCCATGTTTTTCTACTACCGGAAATCTCTTTAATGGCCGAGTTATAGTCATGCAGAGAACAGTATATCGGCGGACAAGTTTACCCTCACCCTAACATTCACATGGAGCTGGCAAATCCTCAGGGGGGGACAAAGCAGAAATGGCCGCCATTACAGGGGTTGCCACTCAGCTTTCCTAGACTTGTGAATTGCAAGTAATGCAACAATATGTAGTAAATGGGCAATTACAAATCTATAACGAGGCAGATTTGCCATTCAGGACTCCGGAAAGCTGAACTTTCCCAAGAGAGATAAAACGGAGATACGGCTGAACATCAGAAGAGGACGAGTTACCGACCGGGGCGGACAGGTTTATTAATGAGGTTTTCCAGAAACACATATTGATGGTCTTTAACCCTTTCACTGCCAAGAACATGTGAAGTCGGGAGCAATATGAAAAGTTGTACCCCCTGGGTCTGTGTCTGTGTAGGGGAGAGAGGGGAGAAGCTGCAAGTGAGAGCAGGAGGCGGGATCACGGCCGGTCAGGGTATGTTCACACACGGAGTCAAAAACGTCTGAAAATACAGAAAAATCAGGGAAAACAGCTCCTGATTTTCAGACGTTTTTTTAAGCCGCTCGCGATTTTCGCTGTTTTTTTTCACGGGCGTTTTTGGAGCGGTTTTCTATAGAGTCTATGAAAACCGGCTCCAAAAACGTCCCAAGAAGTGACCTGTACTTCCTTTTCGCGGCTGTTTTCTTACGCAGCCTTTATCAAAACGGCCCGTCGGAACAGAACGCCGTTTTTCCCATTGAAATCAATGGGCAGATGTTTGGAGGCGTTCTGCTTCCGATTTTTCGGCCAGAAAAACGGCCAAAAATAAGCCGTGTGAACATACCCTTACTGTCTCTCCCCTGTACAGATCTCAGAGACCCTGGAGGAACTTTTATCATGTTATCACCCCCTCTTACCAATCGCAGAGAATATCTTCTCTCTGATGGTAACAATGGGGGGCGGGGGTATTTTTCTCCCCCTCTATAGGGATGAGAAGAGGAGCGACTACACATGTAATCACCCCCTGCACCTCATCAGGACACTTGTCGGCTCTGTACAAAATATCCACAGCACTCACCAAGAGGAGCTTCCAAACTAAAATCTTGGTTCAAAATTCAAAAATCCATTTTCATACCTTCTTAGGCCCCTGAACACGGCGGTGCCCGTAATCCCGGACGGCCTCGGACTCCCATTATAAAGTATAAGAGCGCGGTGCGTAAATGTAAAATATAGGACATGTATATTTTTTGCGGATCCTTTCTACGGACCGGACACCTTCCCGTAAATATACGGGACAGTTTCCGTGCGCCATAGAAATGAATGTATCCGGATTTTGATCCGTAATTACTGCAACAAAAACTTGACGACCGCATCCGTCTGGCAAAAAAAGTTTTCAGTGTTTATTCACATCCCATAATACAGCGACGTGTCGACCACTCGCGGAGTCTTGATCGAGTCGTGACGGCTGTGACTCGGATATTTGGGGGGGATGTGGATCATGGATATGGATTTGCTTCTCTTCAGTTCTAGGGATGACGTCTGAACTTCTATCATCCGGTCTCGGGCGTCTCAGGTTCTGCTCGGGTCAGACTTGACTTTTTATGCATTTTGATGCTTTTATGCAAAATTGTGATTGTAAAGCGCTGGATTTACAATGTGCCACGTGTCTACTTTTATAAAATATGTGGGTACGGGGGTGTAATAGGATTTTTTTATTTTATAATTCAGGTTTTATTTGTGTTTGTTAACACTGTGAAAATTAATCCATATGTCCTATTAGGGTGTATGGACGTCATGGAGGGGTCCCCCGGTCTATGTGCCGGCACAGAGAGCGGCTCCCACTGGTGGACCCGGCCCGTCCATGCGATACATTCATCTGTATTTGAACGGCCGGCATGCAGTACCGAATTTCACCTGCAGGTTCCTCCACGCCGGCTTCTTTATAAATGAGGTAACCTTACGAGACCACCCCCCTAGGACCGCAGCTTGATGTGTCACATGACTTGAGATGTTTGATGAAAATTTTGTAGGATTCATCCCATACGGACGGTGTCATTTTTCTGCATTTTTTGCAGGTCTAATGGATCGAAGATCAGAAATGACCTGCACCGTAATGTGTGTTCCTGTGAATTATAGATGTAGCAGAGTCAGATTTATCGCTTTAGGGTCCGCACTACTAGTGCGCTGTCATAACACCCTGAGAATTGTACATGTACCGGCAGTCCTATGCAAAAGTACAGTAAACCCATTGGAATATCACCATCAGCTGTACCCAGTGACACGCTCCGCTCTGCAACATCGCTACAGAATAGTGCGTACGGTACATTTAAAAAAAATAAAAAAACAGGCTGTTCTCTTTCAAGTAGCTTTAATTCAGAGGAGGATCTCGGGGGTCACCCGCCCCTCACATTCTGTGACTTGGGTCGTTCTTTTAATTTGGACCCTGCAGATGGAAGTTCCTGCAAACGAGCGAACAGAAATAATCTCCCAGCGTCGCCACATTATTCAGATTTCATACATTTACTGGGCACTAAAAACACAAGTTGTCATCATTAATACTTAACCAACTCGACCACGGTGGTGAGTGCCCGGGGCCTGAGGGTTGATATCGCAGAAACACAGGGACAGAAGAAGGATGTGGAGGAGGGGGTCATCCCTTGGAGATATTTTCTTTCAAAAAAAAAGTTCATAAGTTTTTGCTGAAGACCCCTGGAGCGGGTTGGGAATGGCCGTCTCATTGGTTAGAGCTTCCCATTTGCGAATGCGGCTTCTTGGAACTGAGGCACAAAACTTGTGAAATAAGCCCTGAAAAAAAAAGACAAAACAAATGCAGGGTTACCGATCACAGGAAAATATTGGATTATGGGTGGGCTGGGGGTGCTGTGGGCTCCTAAACTGGGTTCAGTGACATCATCACCTCTGGCACAGTCATGGGAGCTGTGGGTTCCTAGACTGGGTCCAGTGACATCATCACCTCTGGCACGGTCATGGGACAACAAGTGGGTTGTGGCTCCAGAGCTGTGGGCTCCTAGACTAGGTCCAGTGACATCATCACCTCTGGCACGGTCAGAGACCAACTAGTGGGTTGAGTGATCTGCTCAACGGACTTCTTCTGACCAGGGTACATCACTGGGTGGTATAGATCTGTAGGCTGCTAACCCCACCCAGGCTTAGAGCAACTATCAATAGAGCATAATGGGGGATTTTTGAACAAACATACCTAAATACTTTTTTAGAGCGTAGAACTTTGAGACCCTAAATCTTATAGTAGGGTTGTCACACATTCATAGACCTTCTAACCCTAAGGGTCTTCTCGGAGATCGACATTTCCCTCCTATGCTGGTTATGGGAGGGAAAGTGACAAAAAAATTACGCTTGGATCCCCGTTTAGTTGTTTGGTTCCCCTTTGGAGGGACCCATGCTGCAGTTAAGATACTTTAAAAAAAACGAACACTGAACATCTTCAGTTCTAGTTGCCCAAGAGGACTTGACTCAGACATGGTTGACCGTAGGTCTTACTTATCAAGGGTCATAAAAGCCATGGAGATAATAATCAGTTCTCTTATTTCTAGAGTCGTCAATGAAGCTTTTCATGGCCGCACTTCCACCAAACTTTCGGAACAGTTACAAATAACAAGGCTCAATGTTTTTCCGACCATTGTAGAGGAGCAGCAGCAAGTACTCATGCATGAAGCCTAAGGGGTTGGGTGCTCTATCAAGATCTAGAACATATCCCGAATTCCAGTCCCGAGATGTTGTAGAAAATATTTGTGGTCATCACAAGTCTAGGGACATCTGACCTAGTGGTAGTAGTGTCCTGCCACCACCGCCATCTTGTGATCCTTGTGCATGGGTGTACCGGGGCAATGACCCAACGGTTCCACGTTGCCAACTTTGGATGTACAGTATCTGAGCGGATGCTGGAAAATGCATCCTGGAAAATGCTGCTGAAGCAATTATCTGATATTTTCTGAAGAGAAGCTCCAAAATGGAACTTCACTGGAAAGACAGGGATCATGGCAGAATGTCCCGATACATTGGCAGGCAGAAGGATCTAAAAAATGTCTGAACGTAATGCAGTTGCCACTTTTGGAGGGGATCCGACAGTAGTAGGAGAGTCGCATAATATAGCAATGCAACAGTAATGTGTCTGGGTTGTGGCTACCAGGGTACAGATTAGCCCCACTAGTCCTGGCCTAAGACCAAGCTTACCGAGTCTCCAGAGGAGGGACTGATGAGCAGAAGACGAATGGAGGCAAAAAGAAAGACGCCAATAAGTAAGACGACAATAAGTCACCTGACTACACAGTCCAAGCCCATGTCATAATCCCATACAGAAAACTACCCCTTGCACGGAGGATCTTGTGAGAGGCGAGGAGACGACAACCCATCAATGTGAAGACGTCTCCCACCGGATCATCAACGTAACGGAGCTCCGAGTCACATTAATAAGGAAAATTACAGCTTTGTGAGACAAGAGAATTTCTACCTTCTAATAACAGGATTAAAAGCAGTAAACGCTCCTAATCCCCAGAGCACCCGAAATAAGGAGTCTCCTCACTAATAACGATGAATCCCGCACCCCAAATACTGTCTGTACCCGCACCTCGTCATTGTGAAAATGGGGTCACATCCTAATCAATAAAAACAACAACCATAACCTGGTAAAAAAAACAAACAAAAACAATACTGGTATTATAAGTTTAACAGTAATAAAATTATACAAACAACATTATCACAAGAAATAAATAAGGTTTCGTTCACATCTGCGTCAGGGCTCCGGTCATGGGTTCCGTCCACCTTTCCGTCAGGGGAACCCATGAACGGAATCCAAACTGAAACACACAGAATTCATAGGTTTCCATTTGCATCACCATTGATTTCAATGGTGACGGATCCGGTGCAAATGGTTTCCGCTTGTCCCTGTTGTTTAAGGGTTCCGTTGTTTTGACAAAATCAATACCGTAGTCAACTGCGCTATTCATTCCGTAAAAACAACTGAATCCATAAACAACGGAGACAAGCGGAAATTATTTGCACCAGATCTGTCCCGACGCAGATGTGAACGAGCCTTAGTGTGCAGCTGTAGAAATGTATCATCTTGTTCATAGGGGGCAGTATTATAGTAGCATAATCTTGTATATGGGAGCAGTATTATAGTAGTTATATTCTTGTATATAGGGGCAGTATTATAGTAGTTATATTCTTGTATATAGGAGATAGTATTATAGTAGTTATATTCTTGTATATAGGAGCAGTATTATAGTAGTTATATTCTTGTATATAGACGCAGTATTATAGTAGTTATATTCTTGTATATAGGGGGCAGTATTATAGTAGTTATATTCTTGTATATAGAGGGCAGTATTATAGTAGTTATATTCTTGTATATAGGGGCAGTATTATAGTAGTTATATTCTTGTATATAGGAGATAGTATTATAGTAGTTATATTCTTGTATATAGGAGCAGTATTATAGTAGTTATATTCTTGTATATAGACGCAGTATTATAGTAGTTATATTCTTGTATATAGGAGCAGTATTATAGTAGTTATATTCTTGTATATAGGGGCAGTATTATAGTAGTTATATTCTTGTATATAGGGGCAGTATTAGAGTAGTTATATTCTTGTATATAGGAGGCTGTATTATATTAGTTATATTCTTGTATATAGGAGTAGTATTATAGTAGTTATATTCTTGTATATAGGAGCAGTATTACAGTAGTTATATTCTTGTATATAGGAGCAGTATTACAGTAGTTATATTCTTGTATACAGGGAGCAGTATTATATTAGTTATATTCTTGTATATAGGAGCAGTATTATAGTAGTTATATACTTGTATATAGGGGGCAGCATTATAGTAGTTATATTCTTGTATATAGGAGCAGTATTATAGTAGTTATATTCTTGTATATAAGAGCAGTATTATAGTAGTTATATTCTTGTATATAAGGGGCAGTATTATAGTAGTTATATTCTTGTATATAGGAGGCAGTATTATAGTAGTTATATTCTTGTATATAGGGGCAGTATTATAGTAGCTATATTCTTGTATATAGGGGCAGTATTATAGTAGTTATATTCTTGTATATAGGAGGCAGTATTATAGTAGTTATATTCTTGTATATAGGGGCAGTATTATAGTAGCTATATTCTTGTATATAGGGGCAGTATTATAGTAGTTATATTCTTGTATATAGGAGCAGTATTATAGTAGTTATATTCTTGTATATAGGGGCAGTATTATAGTAGTTATATTCTTGTATATAGGGGGCAGTATTATAGTAGTTATATTCTTGTATATAGGGGCAGTATTATAGTAGTTATATTCTTGTATATAGGGGGCAGTATTATAGTAGTTATATTCTTGTATACAGGGGGCAGTATTATAGTAGTTATATTCTTGTATATAGGGATAGTATTATAGTAATTCTATTCTTGTATATAGGGAACAGTATTATAGTAGTTATATTCCTGTATATAGGGGCAGTATTATAGTAGTTATATTCTTGTATATAGGGGCAGTATTATAGTAGTTATATTCTTGTATATAGCGGGCAGTATTATAGTAGTTATATTCTTGTATATAGGGGGAAGTATTATAGTAGTTATATTCTTGTATATAGGGAGCAGTATTATAGTAGTTATATTCTTGTATATAGGGGCACTATTATAGTAGTTATTTTCTTGTATATAGGGGGCAGTATTATAGTAGTTATATTCTTGTATATTGTGGCAGTATTATAGTAGTTATATTCTTGTATATAGGGGGCAGTATTATAGTAGTTATATTCTTGTATATAGAGGCAGTATTATAGTAGTTATATTCTTGTATATAGGGGGCAGTATTATAGTAGTTATATTCTTGTATATAGGGGGCAGTATTATAGTAGTTATATTCTTGTATATAGGGGCAGTATTATAGTAGTTATATTCTTGTATATAGGGGCAGTATTATAGTAGTTATATTCTTGTATATAGGAGCAGTATTATAGTAGTTATATTCTTGTATATAGGGACAGTATTATAGTAGTTATATTCTTGTATATAGGAGCAGTATTATAGTAGTTATATTCTTGTATATAGGAGCAGTATTATAGTAGTTATATTCTTGTATATAGGAGCAGTATTATAGTAGTTATATTCTTGTATATAGGGGGCAGTATTATAGTAGTTATATTCTTGTATATAGGAGCAGTATTATAGTAGTTATATTCTTGTATATAGGGGGCAGTATTATAGTAGTTATATTCTTGTATATAGCGGTAGTATTATAGTAGTTATATTCTTGTATATAGGGGGAAGTATTATAGTAGTTATATTCTTGTATATAGGGAGCAGTATTATAGTAGTTATATTCTTGTATATAGGGGCAGTATTATAGTAGTTATTTTCTTGTATATAGGGGGCAGTATTATAGTAGTTATATTCTTGTATATAGGAGCAGTATTATAGTAGTTATATTCTTGTATATAGGAGCAGTATTATAGTAGTTATATTCTTGTATATAGGGAGCAGTATTATAGTAGTTATATTCTTGTATATAGGAGCAGTATTATAGTAGTTATATTCTTGTATATAGGAGCAGTATTATAGTAGTTATATTCTTGTATATAGGGAGCAGTATTATAGTAGTTATATTCTTGTATATAGGAGGCAGTATTATAGTAGTTATATTCTTGTATATAGGGGTAGTATTATAGTAGCTATATTCTTGTATATAGGAGCAGTATTATAGTAGTTATATTCTCGTATATAGGGGGCAGTATTATAGTAGTTATATTATTGTATATAGGGGCAGTATTATAGTAGTTATATTCTTGTATATAGGGAGCCGTATTATAGTAGTTATATTCTTGTATATAGGAGGCAGTATTATAGTAGTTATATTCTTGTATATAGGAGCAGTATTATAGTAGTTATATTTTTGTATATAGGGGGCAGTATTATAGTGGTTATATTCTTGTATATAGGAGGCAGTATTATAGTGGTTATATTCTTGTATATAGGGGCAGTATTATAGTAGTTATATTCTTGTATATAGGGGCAGTATTATAGTAGTTATATTCTTGTATATAGGAGCAGTATTATAGTAGTTATATTCTTGTATATAGGGAGAGTATTATAGTAATTCTATTCTTGTATATAGGGAGCAGTATTATAGTAGTTATATTCCTGTATATAGGGGCAGTATTATAGTAGTTATATTCTTGTATATAGCGGGCAGTATTATAGTAGTTATATTCTTGTATATAGGGGGAAGTATTATAGTAGTTAGATTCTTGTATATAGGGAGCAGTATTATAGTAGTTATATTCTTGTATATAGGGGGCAGTATTATAGTAGTTATATTCTTGTATATAGGGGCAGTATTATAGTAGTTATATTCTTGTATATAGAGGCAGCATTATAGTAGTTATATTCTTGTATATAGGGAGCAGTATTATAGTAGTTATATTCTTGTATATAGTGGGCAGTATTATAGTAGTTATATTCTTGTATATAGGGAGCAGTATTATAGTAGTTATATTTTTGTATATAGGGGCAGTATTATAGTGGTTATATTCTTGTATATAGGAGGCAGTATTATAGTGGTTATATTCTTGTATATAATGGCAGTATTATAGTAGTTATATTCTTGTATATAGGGGGCAGTATTATAGTAGTTATATTCTTTTATATAGGAGCAGTATTATAGTAGTTATATTCTTGTATATAGGAGGCAGTATTATAGTAGTTATATTCTTGTTTAGAGGAGCAGTATTATAGTAGTTATATTCTTGTATATAGGAGGCAGTATTATAGTAGTTATATTCTTGTATATAGTGGGCAGTATTATAGTAGTTATATTCTTGTATATAGGGGGCAGTATTATAGTAGTTATATTCTTGTATATAGGGGCAGTATTATAGTAGTTATATTCTTGTATATAGGGGGCAGTATTATAGTAGTTATATTCTTGTATATAGGAGCAGTATTATAGTAGTTATATTCTTGTATATAGGAGCAGTATTATAATAGTTATATTCTTGTATATAGGGGGGCAGTATTATAGTAGTTATATTCTTGTATATAGGGGCAGTATTATAGTAGTAATATTCTTGTACATAGGAGCAGTATTATAGTAGTTATATTCTTGTATATAGGGGGCAGTATTATAGTAGTTATATTCTTGTATATAGGGGCAGTATTATAGTAGTTATATTCTTGTATATAGAAGCAGTATTATAGTAGTAATATTCTTGTACATAGGAGCAGTATTATAGTAGTTATGTTCTGGTATATAGGGGCAGTATTATAGTAGTTATATTTTTGCATATAGGAGCAGTATTATAGTAGTTATATTCTTGTATATAGGGGGCAGTATTATAGTAGTTATATTCCTGTATAAAGGAGCAGTATTATAGTAGTTATATTCCTGTATATAAGGGGCAGTATTATAGTAGTTATATTCTTGTATATAGGAGCAGTATTATAGTAGTTATATTCTTGTATATAGGGGCAGTATTATAGTAGTTATATTCTTGTATATAGAGGGCAGTATTATAGTAGTTATATTCTTATATATATTACATAGTTAGTTACATAGTTAGTACGGCTGAAAAAAGACACATGTCCATCAAGTTCAACCAAGGGAAGGGAAAAGGGAAGGAAAAATTTCTACACATAGGAGCTAATATTTTTTTGTTCTAGGAAATTATCTAACCCTTTTTTAAAGCCATCTCCTGTCCCTGCTGTGACGGCTCCTGCGGTGGCTATTCCATAGATTCACAGTTCTTACTGTAAAGAAGCCTTGTCGCCTCTGCAGCTTGAACCTTTTTTTCTCCAGACGGAGGGAGTGCCCCCTTGTTTTTTGAGGGGGTTTTACATGGAACAGGATTTCACCATATTTTTTGTATGTGCCATTCATATATTTATATAAGTTAATCATGTCCCCCCTTAGTCGTCTTTTTTCAAGGCTAAATAGGTTTAATTCTTTCAATCTTTCCTCATAACTTAAATTCTCCATGCCCCTTATTAGCTTCGTTGCTCTTCTTTGTATTTTTTCCAACTCCAGGGCATCCTTTCTATGAACTGGAGCCCAGAACTGAACTGCATATTCTAGATGAGGCCTCACTAATGCTTTGTAAAGTGGCAATATTACATCCCTGTCCCGCGAGTCCATGCCTCTTTTAATACACGACAATATCCTGCTGGCCTTTGAAGCAGCTGATTGACACTGCATGCTGTTATTGAGTTTATGATTTACAAGTACACCCAGATCCTTCTCAACAAGTGAATCCGCCAGTGTAGCGCCCCCTAGGACATATGATGCATGCAGGTTGTTGGTACCCAGATGCATAACTTTACATTTATCTACATTAAACTTCATCTGCCAAGAGGACGCCCAAACACTTAGTTTGTTTAAATCTGCCTGTAATTCATGAACATCTTCCATAGTCTGAACTATATTACATAGCTTGGTGTCATCTGCAAAAATAGAAATAGTGCTATTAATCCCATCCTCTATATCATTAATAAATAAGTTGAATAATAGGGGTCCCAGCACTGAACCCTGGGGTCACCACTTATAACCGGGGACCATTCAGAGTAAGAATCATTGACCACAACCCTCTGGATTCGGTCCTTGAGCCAATTCTCAATCCAATTACAAACTATATTTTCTAAACCTATAGTCCGTAATTTACCCATTAGATGTCTATGGGGGACAGTGTCAAATGCCTTTGCAAAGTCCAAAAACACTAAATCCACCGCGGCCCCTCTGTCTAGACTTCTGCTCACCTCTTCATAAAAACAGATTAGGTTAGTTTGACAACTTCTGTCCTTAGTAAAACCGTGCTGGCTGTCACTTATAATGCTATTTATTGTCACATAATCCTGTATATAGTCCCTCAATAGCCCCTCAAACATTTTCCCCACGATGGATGTTAAGCTTACTGGTCTATAATTACCCGGGGAAGACCTAGAGCCCTTTTTGAAAATAGGCACCACATTTGCGCTGCGCCAGTCCCTTGGCACTATACCAGTCACTAGAGATTCTCTGAATATTATGAAAAGGGGGACAGAAATAACTGAACTAAGCTCTTTAAGAACTCTAGGGTGTAACCCATCTGGTCCCGGGGCCTTGTGCACATTTATTTTATTTAATTTAGCTTGGACCATCTCTACATTCATCCAATTCAGTATATCAACTGATGTATTAACAGCATCGGCACCGGCTACATCAGCTGCTCCTTCTTCAGTTGTATATACAGAGCGGAAGAACCCATTTAGTAACTCTGCCTTCTCTTGATCCCCTGTGATCAACTCCCCATTACCATTATCTAGGGGTCCTACATGTTCAGACCTTGGCTTTTTTGCATTTATATGCTTGAAGAATTTTTTGGGATTTGTTTTACTATCCTTGGCCACCTGCCTTTCATTTTGTATTTTTGCTAATTTTATTACCTTTTTACAGATTTTATTAAGCTCTTTATATTTTACAAAGGCTACAGCTGTACCCTCAGATTTGTATTTTTTAAATGCCCTTTTTTTGTCATGTATTGCCCCTTTCACAGAAGGTGTAAGCCATGTGGGGTTTAATTTGAGTCGTTTATACTTATTACCTGTAGGAATAAATTTTGCACTATAATAACTCAAAGTAGATTTGAAAATCTCCCATTTATCATTTGTTCCATTATTTGACATTAGTTCTTCCCAGTCTATATCCTGAATTGCCGCCCTCATCCTGGGGAAATTGGCTTTCTTAAAATTAAATGTTTTTGCCCTCCCAGCCTGCGTTTGTTTTTTACAGTATAGGTAAAATGTAACTATATTGTGATCACTGTTACCGAGGTTTTCACGAACATTGACATTCCCAACAAGATCTGCATTATTAGAAATGACCAGATCCAACAGAGCTTCACCTCTAGTCGGGTCTTCCACAAACTGGCCCATAAAATTTTCCTGCAACAGGTTGAGAAAATGTCTCCCCTTTGCAGTTGAAGCCGAACCATGACACCAATTAATATCCCGGAAATTAAAATCTCCCATTATCACTACAGTACCCGCCTGTGCAGCACGCTCCATCTGTTTATATAGCTGAACTTCCATCTCCTCAGTTATATTGGGGGGTCTATAGATTACACCAAAAGTAATTTTTTCAGTGTTTACCTCCCTTTCTAGTTCCACCCACAAGGTTTCAACCTCCTCACAATCTTCACCCACTATTGTCTCTTTCACACTCGCCTTCATATCACTTCTCACATACAGACATACACCACCGCCTTCATATCACTTCTCACATACAGACATACACCACCACCTTTCCTATTTGTCCTGTCTTTACGAAAAAGTGTAAAACCCTGTAGATTTACAGCCCAGTCATGTGAAGAGTCCAGCCATGTTTCAGCAACACCAACTATATCTATATTTTCTTCCAGTATCAAGGCCTCCAGCTCCCCCATTTTGCTTGCTAGACTTCTGGCATTTGTGAACATACACTTTAACTTGCCTGTCAGTTTTTCACTTTTATTATCAGAAATGTGATTTGACATTAATCGGGCCTTTTTATTTACACTGATGTTTTGTAACAAAAGGATCTCCTTATCTTGTTGTCTAGTCCTCTCCCCACATTCTGTTTCTCCCCCCACCAATATAGTCTGACCCCTCTCTAACCTGGCTACCCCTTTTTTTTTTTCTACATTGACCTCCCTCCTCAGCCCTAGTTTAAATACTCCGCCACCCCAGCTAGAATTCTCTCCCCCAGCACAGCGGACCCCCTTCCATTTAGGTGCAAATCATCTGCAGAATACAGTTTGTACCCCAATGAAAAGTCAGCCCAGTGCTCTAGGAACCCAAATCCTTCTCCTCTACACCAAGACTTCAGCCATGCATTTAACTCCCTGAGCTCCCGCTGTCTTTCCTGTGATGCGCATGGCACAGGCAGTATTCCTGAGAATACAACCTTGGAGGTCCTTCCCTTCAGCTTGTAGCCTAGTTCTTTAAAATTATTCTTAAGGCTCCTCCACCTACCATTTATTCTGTCGTTGGTACCGACATGGACCACGACAGCTGGATCATCACCAGCCCCTCCCAGCAATTTTTTCCACCCGTTCCACCACATGCCGAACCCTGGCACCAGGGAGACAGCAAACCATTCGGTTGAGGTGGTCTTGGCGACAAATAATTCTATCCGTCTTCCTGATTATAGAATCCCCTACGACTATCAATTGTCTTGGCTTACCTGCATTACCATCCCGCCGACTACTAGCTGGGCTGTTCTCCCGGCTGTTAGGGAGATCAGTATCCACTAGGGCTGCCATTTCTGAGACTGACACCCTCGCATCATCACCCAACTTGGCAATTTTGCCTGGAATGTCAGAAACCGGATCGGCCTTCCTTGTCTTTGACCCCTTTCTACTGCCCCTAACTACATTAACCCAGCTACTTACCTGATCCTGCTCACCCATGTCTTCACCCTCCAGTTGTAACCCACTAACTGCATGCTCTGTGAGCAGCAAGCTCCGTTCAAAATTGTCTATCCTCCTCAGTGTTGCATTCTGCTCCTCCAGATCTCTAATACGAGCTTCCAGGTGAACAATATGCTCACATCTGCCACAGAGATATTCACCCTGGAACTCCGGCTCCAGTCGTGCATACATATGGCAAACTGTGCACTGAAGAAAACCTCCAATCTTGCTGTCCATTATCCCAGTTACAAAAAAAACAGCGATCAGGTGTTAATCAAAAAGATAAAGAAGTAGAAGAAGAGCACTTACTTGGGCTTTAGCTCCTCTTTTGAACTCCGGTTTTTGGAACTCCACTTAATATACAAACCACTTGCTATTCAAGCCACAAAGCAGGCTCTACAGATATAGGAACAGTATTATAGTAGTTATATTCTTGTATATAGGGGGCAGTATTATAGTAGCTATATTCTTGTATATAGGGGCCAGTATTATAGTAGTTATATTCTTGTATATAGGGAGCAGTATTATAGTAGTTATATTCTTGTATATAGGGGGCAGTATTATAGTAGTTATATTCTTGTATATAGGAGGCAGTATTATAGTAGTTATATTCTTGTATATAGGAACAGTATTATAGTAGATATATTCTTGTATACAGGGGCAGTATTATAGTAGTTATATTCTTCTATAGGGGGCAGTATTATAGTAGTTATATTCTTGTATATAGGAGATAGTATTATAGTAGTTATATTCTTGTATATTGGGGGCAGTATTATAGTAGTTATATTCTTGTATAGAGGAGCAGTATTATAGTAGTTATATTCCTGTATATAGGGGGCAGTATTATAGTAGTTATATTCTTGTATATAGGGAGCAGTATTATAGTAGTTATATTCTTGTACATAGAGGGCAGTATTATAGTAGTTATACTCTTGTACATAGGGGGCAGTATTATAGTAGTTATATTCTTGTATATAGGAGCAGTATTATAGTAGTTATATTCTTGTATATAGGAACAGTATTATAGTAGATATATTCTTGTATACAGGGGCAGTATTATAGTAGATATATTCTTGTATACAGGGGCAGTATTATAGTAGTTATATTCTTCTATAGGGGGCAGTATTATAGTAGTTATATTCTTGTATATAGGGGCAGTATTATAGTAGTTATATTCTTGTACATAGAGGGCAGTATTATAGTAGTTATACTCTTGTACATAGGGGGCAGTATTATAGTAGTTATATTCTTGTATATAGGAGCAGTATTATAGTAGTTATATTCTTGTACATAGAGGGCAGTATTATAGTAGTTATACTCTTGTACATAGGGGGCAGTATTATAGTAGTTATATTCTTGTATATAGGAGCAGTATTATAGTAGTTATATTCTTGTATATAGGAACAGTATTATAGTAGATATATTCTTGTATACAGGGGCAGTATTATAGTAGATATATTCTTGTATACAGGGGCAGTATTATAGTAGTTATATTCTTCTATAGGGGGCAGTATTATAGTAGTTATATTCTTGTATATAGGGAGCAGTATTATAGTAGTTATATTCTTGTACATAGAGGGCAGTATTATAGTAGTTATACTCTTGTACATAGGGGGCAGTATTATAGTAGTTATATTCTTGTATATAGGAGCAGTATTATAGTAGTTATATTCTTGTATATAGGAACAGTATTATAGTAGATATATTCTTGTATACAGGGGCAGTATTATAGTAGTTATATTCTTCTATAGGGGGCAGTATTATAGTAGTTATATTCTTGTATATAGGGGCAGTATTATAGTAGTTATATTCTTGTATATAGGGACAGTATTATGGTAGTTATATTATTGTAGAGGGCAGTATTATAGTAGTTATATTCTTGTATATAGGGACAGTATTATAGTAGTTATATTCTTGTATATAGGGACAGTATTATAGTAGTTATATTCTTGTATATAGGAGCAGTATTATAGTAGTTATATTCTTGTATATAGGGGCAGTATTATAGTATTTATATTCTTCTATATAGGGGGCAGTATTATAGTAGTTATATTCTTCTATATAGGGGGCAGTATTATAGTAGTTATATTCTTGTATATAGGGGGAAGTATTATAGTAGTTATATTCTTGTATATAGGGAGCAGTATTATAGTAGTTATATTCTTGTATATAGGAGCAGTATTATAGTAGTTATATTCTTGTATATAGGGGGCAGTATTATAGTAGTTATATTCTTGTATATAGGGGGCAGTATTATAGTAGTTATATTCTTATATATAGGAACAGTATTATAGTAGTTATATTCTTGTATATAGGAGCAGTATTATAGTAGTTATATTCTTGTATATAGGGGCAGTATTATAGTAGTTATATTCTTGTATATAGGAGCAGTATTATAGTAGTTATATTCTTGTATATAGAGGGCAGTATTATAGTAGTTATACTCTTGTACATAGGGGGCAGTATTATAGTAGTTATATTCTTGTATATAGGAGCAGTATTATAGTAGTTATATTCTTGTATATAGGAGCAGTATTATAGTAGTTATATTCTTGTATATAGGGGCAGTATTATAGTAGTTATATTCTTGTATATAGGGGCAGTATTATAGTAGTTATATTCTTGTATATAGGGACAGTATTATGGTAGTTATATTATTGTATATAGAGGGCAGTACTATAGTATTTATATTCTTCTATATAGGGGGCAGTATTATAGTAGTTATATTCTTCTATATAGGGGGCAGTATTATAGTAGTTATATTCTTGTATATAGGGGGAAGTATTATAGTAGTTATATTCTTGTATATAGGGAGCAGTATTATAGTAGTTATATTCTTGTATATAGGAGCAGTATTATAGTAGTTATATTCTTGTATATAGGGGGCAGTATTATAGTAGTTATATTCTTGTATATAGGGGGCAGTATTATAGTATTTATATTCTTCTATATAGGGGGCAGTATTATAGTAGTTATATTCTTCTATATAGGGGGCAGTATTATAGTAGTTATATTCTTCTATATAGGGAGCAGTATTATAGTAGTTATATTCTTGTATATAGGAGCAGTATTATAGTAGTTATATTCTTGTATATAGGGGGCAGTATTATAGTAGTTATATTCTCGTATATAGGAGGCAGTATTATAGTAGTTATATTCTTGTATATAGGGGGCAGAATTATAGTAGTTATATTCTTGTATATAGGGAGCAGTATTATAGTAGTTATATTCTTGTATATAGGGGGCAGTATTATAGTAGTTATATTCTTGTATATAGGGGCAGTATTATAGTAGTTATATTCATGTATATAGGGGCAGTATTATAGTAGTTATATTCTTGTATATAGGAGCAGTATTATAGTAGTTATATTCTTGTATATAGGGAGCAGTATTATAGTAGTTATATTCTTGTATATAGGGGCAGTATTATAGTAGTTATATTCTTGTATATAGGAGCAGTGTTATAGTAGTTATATTCTTGTATATAGGGAGCAGTATTATAGTAGTTATATTCTTGTATATAGGGGCAGTATTATAGTAGTTATATTCTTGTATATAGGGGCAGTATTATAGTAGTTATATTCTTGTATATAGGGGCAGTATTATAGTAGTTATATTCTTGTATATAGGGGCAGTATTATAGTAGTTATATTCTTGTATATAGGGGCAGTATTATAGTAGTTATATTCTTGTATATAGGGGCAGTATTATAGTGGTGACTAAGAAATGAATCATGGATCCTTTATAATAATAGATTTGCCCTATCAGTTGTGTGAAGTTAGAGTCATCTTTTTCTGTAAGGAGATGTATTAAGGTAGAAAAGGTCAGTGGTTTTCTTTACGTCACAGATTTTTGTAGTAATATTTTCCCTAATGCAGTTAGAAAATATTTACATAGAAAAGACAATGGAAATGACTTGTGTTTGTCCGCAGGGCGATTTTCCTCAGCACCTCGGCATGAATTTCCCTACGGCCTCATTCACCTTCTTTATTTCTCTCTTGCAGTGACACATTACACTTTTAGGTTTTGTACCATCCAGCAGTAATGAGCTATTCCAGTAATCCGCTATCACTGGTAGTGCGGAGCTGCAGGATTATTGGATGATAACACACACATATATGGACAGTGTGCTGAGGTGCGATTGCTTCATGACGAGGGGGTCAAGTGCCAGACTATCAGGTAAATTCCTTCTAATCTGGGTTGGGACTTTTTTTTATATACAGGATTATGCAGATTTCCATATGGACTCTTATGTAATTATACAGTACTATGCTATGAGGGGGGTAGAACTCCCTAAACCTCTGCTTCATATAACTAGTATCCCCAGTATGGATTAAATTTTGTATGGACTCTCTCTAGTCTGAACTACCCCTGGTAATTTCTAGTATTCTTTATGTTGGTCCCTGGTATGGTCTATCCTTATTAAAGGGGTTGTCCAGTTTAGGGAATTCTGGATTATTAGAGGGGGGTCCTCATCTATTGGTCAGGGTGGAGAGCGGTTACATAGAGCGTCTCTCTCTCTCTGGAGGACCTGTCCTGTCCTGTATTACACAGACAACACCATTGATATGAATGGACACTGTGTGATGCTTAATCTCCCCTGTGGTGGCGCTGCAGGGAAACTGAACACTTACTGCCAGATTTCCCCAAAGATCACAGCTGATCACTGGGGTTCCAGCAGAGGGGCATTTTGTGATCAGCTTATTTTCAAAGGACCCTTGTAATAAGTAGGGAATGTCCGAAGCAGAGAACCCCTTTAAGGATTACCAACAGAATATTCCATACCTAATATAAGCTAGT
Organism: Rhinoderma darwinii; assembly: GCF_050947455.1. NCBI lineage: Eukaryota > Metazoa > Chordata > Amphibia > Anura > Rhinodermatidae > Rhinoderma > Rhinoderma darwinii. The sequence continues at coordinate 401,830,439 of NC_134690.1, forward strand.
CTCTCCATGGTATGATCTATCGTTGACATGGACTATCACTGGTGTGATCTATCTATGTTACGGTCTATCTTTGATATGGTCTATCCCTAGTGTAGGCAATTCATGGTTTAGTCTACTCCTTTTTATTGATGGTACGGTATGTGTATTGTAGCATTTATACTTGATATGGTCTATTCATGTTATGCTCCTTTGCTGGTATGAACTGTGTATGCCATAGTATTTTTGTAGTGTTTTATATCCTTGATATGGTCTCCCCATGATAGGCTCTTTTACTGGTATGGACTCTGTATGGTCTATCTATATTATGGTACCTCGTATTCTTTATATGGACTGTCCCTAGTGTGGTCCATTCATGGTATAGTTTATTCCTATCTATTTATGGCAGGATCTTTTCCTGGAATTGTATTTTTCTGGTACCTTCTTTACTTGGTATGGTCCATTCATGTTCTGGTCCTCTCTTGGTATAGACCGTCTATGGTATAGTATTTGTGTGATGTTTTATATCCTTGATATAGTCCCACCATGGTACGGTATGGTTTCTCCATGTTATAACATTTCCATGGTACTTTATATCCTTGACATGGTCTATCTATGGTAGACTCTTTTCTTGGTATGGTCGTTCTATCTATGCTATTCTTTATATGGTCTATCCCTGGTATGATTTGTTCTTAGTATAGTCTATTCCTGGTTTGGACTATTCATAGTATAGTCTACTTCTAGCATAGATCACCCTTGGAATGACTTATGGTCTATCCTTACAATGGACTGTCATAGGTAAGGACTATCCCTGGTTTGGTTTCTTCTAAGTATAGTCTATTCCTGGTTTGGTCTATTCATGGTATAGTCTACTATAGTCTACTTCTAGCATAGATCACCCTTGGAATGACTTATGGTCTATCCTTACAATGGACTGTCCTAGGTAAGGACTGTCAGAAGAATGGACTATAAAATATCATTTTCGGTTTGACTCTCTGTACAGCGATGAATGCAGAACGAGCCACCAATCTCCACTCCTGGTCAGATCAGGGACAGATAAACTCTTTCTTTATAGGTTTGATACCCTCGATACATAAGATTTTATGAAGTGTATATATAGAATGCCGGCCGCACGTACAATCAGAGTTTTGCGCAATGTCCAATAAATAAAAAACGACATAAATACAAAATAAAATAAAAAAAGATGCCAAATGTTGCAAGTTTCCTTATACTGTTGAATAACTTTACAAGTACTTTGTTATTCTTGCACTGATCTGGAGTTAGATAATGTCTTATACTCCAGTCACACCTAAAGATGCATTCACACTTGAAAGTCATCTAAACTGTCCGGACAGTCCTAACAATATAATAAACGGGAACATGTCAGCTAAACGGCCATTAGTCGTATCCCATCTAGACCTGATTGGTGTCTTTGCAGGGGACAGTAGATGAAGTAGGAGGCGTCAGTGATGTCAATCAAGCCTAGATGGGAGGGGTCGCTGCCGAGATAGCGGGATACTTTCCTGCTGAAGGAACGCCCACCGGAGACTTCTGAAGTTATTACAACTTTATTTTCTGAGCTACGCTTCATCTTTGCTGGCACACCAGGGTATGTTCAGAAATGTCGTGTGTGTGTGTGTGTGTGTGTGTATATTCAGGTGTAATGCATTATAACAAGTTTAATTAATTTTCTATACTAGACTCCTGTAGTTTTCCCCCTTGTAAATAAACATCTCCTACAATGCATTACAGCAGAGTGTTAGGTGTAAAATCTAGAGCCAATAGCAAAATTGTGCCTGCAGCTTTGGGTGTGACTGGAGTAAAAGACATCATGCAATTCGAGATTAGTAAAAGGTGAGTAAAGAGAAGATACAGATTTGCAGAATTATTTGTAAATTGAACTTGTAATATACAGTTTAAACGAGGAGATTTAAAGTATTTCTCTGGACAGAGACGGCTATAACTGAACTCATGCCGGCCTTCTTGTCTTTGACAGGCTGGTTACTAGGGCGGTATATCCCTAGCAACCAGACTGTTCAGTTTAACGCTGGATTGGCGCTATAAGTAGCTTCGGTTCAGGCTGCTGAATTTTATCAGATTTTTCTAAAAATAAATTTAGTTGGAGAATCCCTTTAATTTTTTTTAAGCTTTATTAATAATAAGGGTCAGTTCACACGTAGCGTAAATACTGCGGATTTTCCACAATGGATCTCGTTGTGGAAAATCGGCAGCATAATACAATAGTATCAAAGTGGATGAGATAGAACAAATCTCATCCAAACGCTGCGCAAATGAGGAGCGTAAAAAACGCTCGGAAGTTGACCTGCGGTTAGTTTTTTTATTTTATTGTATTTGCGTAAGCGCTGCTTTTTTTTTGCTGCAGGTTCCCCCCATTGAATTTAATAAGGAGGTAAAACCCGCAACAAATAGCAGATGTTGCGTTTTTATGCGGCGGAAAAGCAGTAATTCCGCCGCAAACAAAATCTTATACTTACCCAGAATTCTGTGTTTTTTTCGTCCGGGCCGTCCTACTGGGATGACGTTTCATCCCATGTGACCGCTGCAGCCAGTCACATCCCAGGGTTACAAAACGCGTCGCCAGGACAAGTATCCATTTTTATTATTTTCCGTGCAGGATTTCCGCAGTGGACATTCCGGCCGAAAAACGGCACCGTAATTTGGAGCGGTTTTTCGTCCGGAAGTCCCTGCGGTGACCAGGGCGGATGCACGGTGTACTTTTACGCAGCGTATCTGCCCTGTGTGAACATGGCCTTAAACTCCAGAAACAACCACAGCAGAGATTCCACTATAGTCGGGGGTTTCTTCCTCCACCTGTAACCCGACCAAGAGTTGTTTTCCATTCTCCCGATGAGTGGATTTATAGGATGGCCTTGACCCATCATTACGGAGAGCTCAGGGAGGGGCCCCAAACCCAGTCTAAAGGTTAAGTTCTTGGGAGTTGAATATAAACAAACAGCCCATAAAACCAGTTGTGATAAACAAGGCACCGGCGGCCCGGGACGGGGCAAACCCTCCTGTCAGGCGGCCAAGAACAGGCTGTGTTGGGTGTCGGGTGTAATCACAAACAAGTTTTCCTGCTTTAGGGACAAGTCTCAGCAAGAACAAAAGAAATAACAAAAAGATTTTTAAAAAAACCTGTGGATCCTTTAAGAGAGTGATGTCCAACCTGTGGCTCTACACCTGTGGAGAAACTACAACTCCCAGCATGCATCAATGCCTGTGACAACAAGAATAGCGCTGCAGACTCGACTAAGGCCCTGTTCACACAGAGTTTTTTTTGCAGGCGGAAAAATCTGCCTCAAAATTCCTTCAGGAATATGCAGGCAGATTCTGACCTGTCTACACGCGGTTTGCCGTGTTTTCTTGCAGCGTTTTTCGGCCGCAGCCGTTGAGCGCCGCCGGCAAAAAAACTCAGCAAAAAACGTTTTCTCTGCCTCCCATTGATGTCAATGGGAGGTCAAAGATGACAAAGCCCGAAGAACGGGCATGACGCTTCTTTTTCCCGCGAGCGTTTTCTCCGCTCGCGGGAAAAAAACGCTTCCGCTTCCCATCGAAATCAATGGGAGGCGAGTTTGGGTGTTTTTTGGCGCTGTTTCCGCGTCATAAACAGCGCCAAAATACTCTGTGTGAACTCCCCCTAATGCTGCCTTCCAAAATATCTGCACCCCTGATTTAATGGAAACCAGTCAGTGTGAACAGAGCCTTATTCTGAAGTGACATCCACTAATGGCGGCCATGATGTCACCGTCCACAGCGCGGCTCAGCCTCCAATAATAAAGGGGGCACGTGTGTAACATCCTGAAAAAGACAAAAAATATTACATAAAGAAATGGAAGAAATCTTCTCCGACAATTCTCACTTTGGATTTTGCAGTATTTACGGAGAAAGACAGAAAATGAGGAGCGGGGGCGAGAGCGCACGCACAGCCGCTATTAGTGTCATGTGAAGTGGAGGATTATGGGTGAAGGCTATCAGTGAATAAGATATAATTAAGGCATAATCCTCAGCTCCCGATGCTTTTTGGAAGTGATGCCCCCATTAAGAGGCAGCTGAGCGCGGCTTCTAAAATAGCGCTGTCAGAGCGCGGCGTAATTATACGGTTCACAGGGAACGAGACGCAACTTGTGGGGACTGTTTTTTTTATTTGGGGAGATGTTAAAAGTTCCACATCTGCTGGAGAAGACGCTGCGGACCTGCATGTAAAAAGGGTCTGCGTATCAGGGGCCCCCGGACTCGGATATTAACCCCGTAATGTCATTTTGGCCCTCGGGACAGAGCTTTTTTTTAAATTCCTTAGGGCCTTGTTCACACGGCGCTCAAAAAAAGATGACGTGTAAACGCGTAAAAAAACGCTAATGTTTTTGCAAAGCACTTTTTAAAGTACAGGCGTTTTTGCCTTGTTTTCGGCGCGTTATTAGGAGTCCCATTGACTATGGGAATTAGGCGCGTTTTCAGCGTTTTTTACGCTCCAGGAATTGACCGGATGCTTCTTTTTTTACACAACGCGTTTTTTAAACTCGCACACGTAAAAAAACAAAAACGCGTCACATGCACTACAATGCGTTTTCTCATTGATGTCAATGGGAAGCTTCAGTCATGCGTCTTTGATGCGTTTTTCAGAGTGTAAAACGCGTAGAATACACGCTGTGTGAACAAGGATTTATGCGCCATTTGATAATCCAATAAGTCTGATCATCCAGCACAAAACTGCAATATATTGACGAGGTTCACAGGAGTTTAGGAACTTTCTCTGGTTCGACTAAAGTCATAGCAGCAGATTTTGCGGTGACATTTTATTTTGGGCTCCTGGTCCTCCTGAAGGTTTCCTACCCGTACAGTCTCCCTCATATTGAATCTCCCGTCTGATCTGACATCCGGAGCGGAGCGACGCTGCCTCACGCTGGACGGCACAGTTGGGGGGGGGGGTAAACGTACGACGCCCAGAGAGTATTGTGCCCCCATCCTGATCTGATCAGTAGGACCTGGGCACGATAATGACCGCAGCAGCTGTAGCGCCCGGCGTGCAGTAACGTCTCTCCACACCCGGTGTCAGGTCGGACACGGGATTACAATTGGAGAGACACTTTATGTGCCCATACACACTAGATGAAAGTTGGAGGAACTCCGGCCTCATTCACACCATCTTGAAATTTTTTGGAAGACTGCTCTGTTCACAGTCTGGGTATCCACTAAGCTGTCCTGCATTGCAGGAACCCAACCGAAACCCTGCGGTCTGAACGGATTAGTTTTGATTCATCACAGCGATCACCGGGTCCTGTACGGTATCGGTCATCACTCACGACCCCTATTGGGGCTCACAATCCAAATTCCCTATCTAAGTTTTTGGAGTGCAGGGAAAAAAAAAACGGAGAACCCGGAGGAAACCTATGAGAACGCGAGGAGAACATAGAAACTCCATGCAGATATGTCCTTGGTCGATCCAAACCCAGGATCCCAGCGCTGTAACCCCCGAGCCACAAAGGGAAGGCTCGACGGCACAGTGAACTGAGCCTAAAGGGGTCATCCTTAGGATAGGCCACCAATGTTTGTGTCCGTCCTCTGGGACCCCCACCAATCAGCACAATAAAGGGGCCGCAGCGCTGTTGTGAATGGTTTTATGGGCGGCAGTGCCTGGGATCCGCAGCTCGTCCCATTCATTTGTCACAATTTGCGCCCTTTTCTTGCACCTCACGACCCCATTGATAAATAAAAGTGAGGAAGAGGTTAATTCTGGGTCAGAATTCAGAACTATATGGCAGCGGAGCACCTAATACACATCAAATCACCGGCACCGTCCTCAATCCTACAAATCACTGATGTCTCTAGAATCTGCTATTAGAACTGTAAGGGTTAATTGCGCTGGCTTATATATACAGGTACACGGTGGGACTGTAGGTGCTGGACCTCTGCGCCCCTTACAGCATAATTACCGTAACATAGAATAGGGCGGGCCCTCACACGCCCGCCCTGCTGAAGACAGCGCTCCCGATTAGTGTCATGTGATGTCTGAAGCCGTCAGCTCTCATTAACCCCGACACGATTTCATCTGTCAGCAAATTATTAACCCACAGACCCGTCAATGTGGAAAGTGTTTGCGGGCAGAGGGTCCTCCGTGCAGCAACTTCTGGTACATGAAATGACATACAGATGCCTCCCCGTGTCTGTGTGTCATGTCTGTATACACCGCTGTGTCTGTGTCATGTCTGTATACACCGCTGTGTCTGTGTCATGTCTGTATACACCGCTGTGTCTGTGTCATGTCTGTATACACCGCTGTGTCTGTGTGTCATGTCTGTATACACCGCTGTGTCTGTGTCATGTCTGTATACACCGCTGTGTCTGTGTCATGTCTGTATACACCGCTGTGTCTGTGTCATGTCTGTATACACCGCTGTGTCTGTGTCATGTCTGTATACACCGCTGTGTCTGTGTCATGTCTGTATACACCGCTGTGTCTGTGTGTCATGTCTGTATACACCGCTGTGTCTGTGTCATGTCTGTATACACCGCTGTGTCTGTGTCATGTCTGTATACACCGCTGTGTCTGTGTCATGTCTGTATACACCGCTGTGTCTGTGTCATGTCTGTATACACCGCTGTGTCTGTGTGTCATGTCTGTATACACCGCTGTGTCTGTATCATGTCTGTATACACCGCTGTGTCTGTGTGTCATGTCTGTATACACCGCTGTCTGTGTCATGTCTGTATACACCGCTGTGTCTGTGTCATGTCTGTATACACCGCTGTGTCTGTGTCATGTCTGTATACACCGCTGTGTCTGTGTCATGTCTGTATACACCGCTGTGTCTGTGTCATGTCTGTATACACCGCTGTGTCTGTGTCATGTCTGTATACACCGCTGTGTCTGTGTGTCATGTCTGTATACACCGCTGTGTCTGTGTGTCATGTCTGTATACACCGCTGTGTCTGTCTGTCATGGCTGTATACACCGCTGTGTCTGTGTGTCATGTCTGTATACACCGCTGTGTCTGTGTGTCATGTCTGTATACACCGCTGTGCCTGTGTGTCATGTCTGTATACACCGCTGTGCCTGTGTGTCATGTCTGTATACACCGCTGTGTCTGTGTCATGTCTGTATACACCGCTGTGCCTGTGTGTCATGTCTGTATACACCGCTGTGTCTGTGTGTCATGTCTGTATACACCGCTGTGCCTGTGTCATGTCTGTATACACCGCTGTGTCTGTGTCATGTCTGTATACACCGCTGTGTCTGTGTGTCATGTCTGTATACACCGCTGTGCCTGTGTCATGTCTGTATACACCGCTGTGCCTGTGTCATGTCTGTATACACCGCTGTGTCTGTACCATGTCTGTATACACCGCTGTGTCTGTGTCATGTCTGTATACACCGCTGTGTCTGTACCATGTCTGTATACACCGCTGTGTCTGTGTCATGTCTGTATACACCGCTGTGTCTGTACCATGTCTGTATACACCGCTGTGTCTGTATCATGTCTGTATACACCGCTGTGCCTGTGTGCCATGTCTGTATACACCGCTGTGTCTGTGTGTCATGTCTGTATACACCGCTGTGTCTGTGTCATGTCTGTATACACCGCTGTGTCTGTGTCATGTCTGTATACACCGCTGTGTCTGTGTGTCATGTCTGTATACACCGCTGTGTCTGTGTGTCATGTCTGTATACACTGCTGTGTCTGTGTGTCATGTCTGTATACACCGCTGTGTCTGTGTCATGTCTGTATACACCGCTGTGTCTGTGTGTCATGTCTGTATACACCGCTGTGTCTGTGTGTCATGTCTGTATACACCGCTGTGTCTGTGCCATGTCTGTATACACCGCTGTGCCTGTGTGTCATGTCTGTATACACCGCTGTGCCTGTGTGCCATGTCTGTATACACCGCTGTGTCTGTGTGTCATGTCTGTATACACCGCTGTGTCTGTGTGTCATGTCTGTATACACCGCTGTGTCTGTATCATGTCTGTATACACCGCTGTGTCTGTGTCATGTCTGTATACACCGCTGTGTCTGTGCCATGTCTGTATACACCGATGTGTCTGTCTGTCATGTCTGTATACACCGCTGTGTCTGTGTGTCATGTCTGTATACACCGCTGTGTCTGTGTGTCATGTCTGTATACACCGCTGTGTCTGTGAGTCATGTCTGTATACACCGCAGTGCCTGTGTCATGTCTGTATACACCGCTGTGCCTGTGTGTCATGTCTGTATACACCGCTGTGTCTGTGTGTCATGTCTGTATACACCGCTGTGTCTGTGTGTCATGTCTGTATACACCGCTGTGTCTGTGTGTCATGTCTGTATACACCGCTGTGTCTGTGTCATGTCTGTATACACCGCTGTGCCTGTGTCATGTCTGTATACACCGCTGTGTCTGTGTGTCATGTCTGTATACACCGCTGTGTCTGTGTGTCATGTCTGTATACACCGCTGTGTCTGTGTCATGTCTGTATACACCGCTGTGTCTGTGTCATGTCTGTATACACCGCTGTATCTGTGTCATGTCTGTATACACCGCTGTGCCTGTGTCATGTCTGTATACACCGCTGTGCCTGTGTGTCATGTCTGTATACACCGCTGTGTCTGTGTGTCATGTCTGTATACACCGCTGTGTCTGTGCCATGTCTGTATACACCGCTGTGTCTGTGTCATGTCTGTATACACCGCTGTGTCTGTGTGTTATGTCTGTATACACCGCTGTGTCTGTGTGTCATGTCTGTATACACCGCTGTGTCTGTGTGTCATGTCTGTATACACCGCTGTGTCTGTGTGTCATGTCTGTATACACCGCTGTGCCTGTGTGTCATGTCTGTATACACCGCTGTGTCTGTGTCATGTCTGTATACACCGCTGTGTCTGTGTCATGTCTGTATACACCGCTGTGTCTGTATCATGTCTGTATACACCGCTGTGCCTGTGTGTCATGTCTGTATACACCGCTGTGTCATGTCTGTATACACCGCTGTGCCTGTGTGTCATGTCTGTATACACCGCTGTGTCTGTGTCATGTCTGTATACACCGCTGTGTCTGTGTCATGTCTGTATACACCGCTGTGTCTGTGTCATGTCTGTATACACCGCTGTGTCTGTGTCATGTCTGTATACACCGCTGTGCCTGTGTGTCATGTCTGTATACACCGCTGTGCCTGTGTGTCATGTCTGTATACACCGCTGTGCCTGTGTGCCATGTCTGTATACACCGCTGTGTCTGTGTGTCATGTCTGTATACACCGCTGTGTCTGTGTCATGTCTGTATACACCGCTGTGTCTGTGCCATGTCTGTATACACCGATGTGTCTGTCTGTCATGTCTGTATACACCGCTGTGTCTGTGTGTCATGTCTGTATACACCGCTGTGTCTGTGAGTCATGTCTGTATACACCGCAGTGCCTGTGTCATGTCTGTATACACCGCAGTGCCTGTGTCA